>NC_054395.1:12482053-12647053 GCF_017976425.1 Toxotes jaculatrix | reverse complement strand
TAAGTAGTATAAGAGTATAAGCACATTATAAGTGTTCCCATACTCTCGCACTGCGAGAAGCAGTAAAGACGTGAGATGAGCGAGAAAAGCAGTGTCAGTGATTCTGAGCTGCAAATTCATCTGTCCAAAGGTCGAACATGAAAAGATCTGAGGTCGTCTGAGCTCCACTGTGGACCCCTCTTCCAGAGAATCAAACAACAGCAACAGCTGAACTTTACCAAAACATGGCCAAAAGTTTCATCTCATTTCTGAAGTAAAAAAAAAACCTCAAGGCCACAAGGGGAAGTTTAATCCCTCTCTCCCACAGTAGTTCTTGTCTTGTCATACGTCAACAAAAAGTCAATCCGTGTTGATGTGAGTACCCAGGACAGCATCAGTGTTCAGGTAAGGACTCCAAAAAAAAAAAAAAAGTTCTGATTAAACAGTGAGGTGCATGCTATAATAACCCTTAGAGCACAGACTAGCTTTGAAGAGTCGTGGTGTACAGTGTGTCAACAACCTGCTTGCTGCACTTCTCTAACTCCCATTAACTCCTGGTTTTCTCACAGGTCGCAAAGGGGTTGTAGCAATAAAAGAAACAGTGATGAGAGCTGAAGTGGGACTATAGCTTCATGTTGCTGAAGTCCTTGGACAGAGTCTGCAGGTAAGCATCATGAATGGCACTGAGGAAGTCTGGGTCGTTCTAGACAGGGAGGTAAAGTAAAGAAGAGAATGATGAATGAGAAAACTACACGTGAGTGTGCATGTTTGTATACACACATTTTTCACTAGAATTTAACCTTTTCAACATAAAAATGATTGTATGTTCCCGGTTAAATAATAAACTTTGGAAAGTTATAAAATTATAAAATTGCAACTAACTGGAACTATTACTTCAGTAGAAAGTAATACAGATCTATAGTCAAATCTGTGTTGAAGGTGAAGTACATAGATCTGCCACTACTGTGCTGGCACCTCATCATTAAACTAGCACAGTATTATTCTGTAATGGATGAAAGAATTTTAACTATTTAACTTTTGTCAAGAAATGTGTGTGTTTGATCCAGTAGAACTAGGGTGAGTCAGACGGTAGAGGTCAGACAAATCTCTGACATTTATGTTTTATGCCCTTGGTTTACCTTAATGAGGTGTATCAGAGTCTCCTGTAGCTGTGTTTTGCTGCAGGGCGCTGGTGGAGGCTCCACAGCTCCTACAGAGGTAGAGGAGGCCTCAGAGGGGGCAGGAAGGACCACTGATGCTGCTGCTGCCGCAGCTGTTGTTGCCTTACTGATCGACTGCTGGAAGGCGCTGGGGGAGAGTAGCACTGAAATCTCGGGTGCTGGAACAGCAAGACCTGGACTCATGGGGACAGCCTAAGAATAGCAA
This sequence comes from Toxotes jaculatrix, assembly GCF_017976425.1. NCBI lineage: Eukaryota > Metazoa > Chordata > Actinopteri > Toxotidae > Toxotes > Toxotes jaculatrix. Next base: position 12,645,688 of record NC_054395.1, on the reverse strand, counting down.
GAGAAAAAACAAGGGGCACAGGAGGAGAAATGACACATGAACAACCAACATGCTGGAATATTATCTATTCTGTTTTGGTATAAAAGTGTATGCGAGAAACAAGATACTGATGGAGCTGATATCAGCAAAACAGATCCACAAAAACAGCTGCAAAGAAAACCCTTCAACTCACAGTCATCGGTTTGACCAGGTTTGGGGGCTGAGAGAAAACCTCCATCTCTTTGCTGTGCTGGAGAAGAGGTTTCCCCATTGGCTCCTGGAAGCTGTGGGGTGGGACCAGGGTGCTTGGCAGGAAGCTGGGTGCAAGGATAGGTTTGTGGATGTCTGAATTCACAGCTGGCACTGCTGTTTTGAGCGTACTGAGTATTTCCTGTTCCAAATAAGCCGCAGAAGTTGCTGGCGATGCTGCTGGACCAGCTGGAGCAGCACGAGGCTCTGAGCCAGCTGGAGGCACCAGGAGAGGTGAAACTGAGCACCGAGGCTGGGGGTCTGACCTGGGGACTACTGCCTGGAATACAGGGCTGGGATGCAGTGCATATGGAGCTGGGAGCAGGCCAGGGGCTTGGTGCCGCTGGTTGGACCCGGAGTTTTGATGAGCTGGAGTGGGATAAGACTGGTTCTGGATGTAGGTGGCAGAGGGGTCACTGGAAGCAGCGGTGGTGTTCTGTGTGGGCATGGCAGGTAGAGATGGGTCCTTAGGGAGGGACGAACCAAAAAGCTCCTCAACTGTGATCTGCTTCACCATCGTGTGAGAGCTCTGCTGGGTAAAAACAACAAATCTATGAGCTGGGTGGAAGTCTGCACTAACATCAACACTCATCTTTGTCAAAAGAACTTGAAAAAACGTGTTGTCGGCCCCTCGCCTCAGATAAAGGAGTCTAACTGTCTGTTTGTTTGCAGTTTTCTGCTGCCAAATGCTCAACCATGTATGGGGTTACAGTGACACCAGAGATAAAAACATGCACCCTCCTAAACAGTCTCTGTATGTGGGAGTGAACAGAGGAAACAGCATGCATCCATGCAAGTCTGTACCTTTTCGGTTTGCGGTGTGCCGTGGGTACGTTCTGTGGCGTTGGTAGCTGCTTTCACAATTGACTTTGTAGACCCATCTGTTTCACCTGCCTGAGCCTGCATTGCAGACACAGACAGACAGACAGACAGACAGACAGACAGACACACACACACACACACACATATATACACAAATTAAATGGTATTTTCAATTTTTCAAAAAGAGCCAGAGGATAAATACATAGACTGAAAGCAGGGGTTACAGGGCAAGAATATCATAAATTGAGACTTCACCTCTAGGTGCTTAAACACACGCCCCCACACCTGAAATAATTCCAGATTTAGTACCATTGTAATCTCTGATATGGATGTGCCTGACTCATGAGTCTGTGTATCCATCAGTGTTTCAGTCAGTGTTCAAGAGTTATGGATGGAATGGAAAAAAAAAAAAAAAAAAACATTCAGAATTTTACTCCTCAGACTCTGTGTTGGTGTTTGAGTATGCTGCAGTATACCACATTGTTTCTCCAGCCATGTCCAGGCTGTGGTCAACGTTCATGTTTCTTTTTTATGTATAATCTGCAGTGACTTTGAAGGTCGTATGTAGGGAAGAACTACACATAAACAGTACTCAAAATACTTAAAGCATAAGCATATTATTTTATCTATGAGCCTAAATAAAATGTTATGTTTGTATCTGCCAGTGTGCGTTCGCCTCCTCACTCTCTGGTATTCTTCCTTGGCTTTACTGAGCAGTTCCAGGATGTCAATGGGCCGTGGTTCTGCGACGCCATTGGTCCTCCCCGGCTCTGCCCTCTCTGGTGACTCCCTCTGGGCATGGTCTGCTTCTTGTTTTACAATCCTGGGGGAGAGTGAAAGCTTAACGCCTTGTCTGCACACCTACCCATTACAGCCTGTGTCAGATGTGTATTCACATATTCACTGATTAAAGTAAGGCTGCTTTTAAAGCTAACAGCTAATGGGTGGAAAATAACTTAGAAGAGATAACAGTGATGTCCTGTCCCATTTCATTCAAACACAGATACATAACAGACATGTCCTGCTACTTACTTGACCATCAGCTGAGCGATACGCTGACAGTCCCTCTTGTCATAGAACCAAATACTGTAGATACCCACTGCAAGAAAACACAAACACTGTACATTACACTGTGTCCACACTGGCAGGATAACAGAGGCAGTATTACATATACAAACACAATACAAATGCTGACTTAGTAGGGTACCTTAAATTAGCACATGCCTTAATTATTTTTTTCAAGTTTATGAATTAAAAACATGACCATGGATTAACATTTGAATAAAGGGATTTTTTAAAATATCTGTCAACCACTATTAGGGTTGGGCCAATGGACGATGCCATTTCCGATGGCTGACCGTCATCACAATGTTGAGCCCAGCAACCTGCCATACATTCCAGTGTCTCTGCTATAATGTAGGAAAACATATTTATTTCTTACTTATTTGAGGGGAATTCCCCAGGGATCAAGTAGAGCTGTAAAACTAATGGGTATGTATTTTAAGGAGTGTCAGCCAGAGAGTGCAAAAATTAATCAGGTGGATGTTTAACAGTTAATGGTGAAATGTCACTATTAGCCATTACCTACATTAAAACAAGACACATGTTTTGCTTGAAAAATAGATTACTGAGCTCACTCAACAAAACAATCTAATACACCACATTCGTCACCACACAAAGGAAACTGATTACTTGTTGGGCAGTAAAATGTGAAACAAAAACACTGTATGCTAGTAGTTACTGCTTGTTGGTATGACACTGGTTATGTATCATTTGTGTGTGTGATGAAACACTGGTGTATTCGAGGTCCCTTAAGAGGCTGTGGTAACCTAGCAACCAGTGTGTTTGCCTCCCTGCAGCCTCTACCGCTACCAAGGGGAATATGGAGAGGTGTAAATAGGTGTGTGTGCCAAAGTATACAGGTTTCTCTCAACAGTATTCTCTAACTTTGAGTACACTTGTCAACCTCAGGCAGCGAGTTCACCAGTACTCAAAGATGATTAGAGCAAGACACAAGTAACGGTTAATTATCAGAAGAGGAATTCTGAAGAATCCATATTCCCTGTGTTGGTCTCTCTGCTCTTCAATCAAACTTCAGTCTTGCTCCTGCTCAGCTTTCATCGTTTCTTCTTTGCTTTTCCTAATTCACAGAACAGGGAGGAGTCTTAGAGCCATCCTGAAGATATTTTTCTGTCTCAACATCAGAAACCTGGACTCTATACCACAACAAAAACCTTTGCTGGAGCACAATCACACCAAACAAACACAGATTAGAGCCTGACTGCTTAATGTCTGAGAAGAACCAAAGAATCCTCGGCCATAAGTTGTATTACTGAAGAAAGCTAAAAGACCGAGAGGACCAGGAAGAATTTACTCTGACCAGTCTTCCAGAGGTGACTGTCAGCTGCCAAGAGTTGGAAGCCTCTCCAACACATCTCGAGGAATACTTTCAACCACTGATTTACTCAACACCTGTACCCAGTTTTATCTGTCAGTTCGACCTTCTCTGTGGAATTAAAATGCTAACAACAGCTTTTGGACTCAAGTGAAACTACTGGAGAAGCTGCTTTGGCCTGAATACTAACAAGAAATTACATCATGCCTTCCATACCAGCCAAGCTGATAGGCAAACCAAGTCCAAAAGGGGAACAGTCTACTCTGACGTTGACCCTGGCCATGTTATTTTTTCTGATAAGCAAGCAAATGGGAAAACAATCCAATTCCTTATTCGTTGCCTTGATGAAACTCCTGTTCCAGCTTCTAATAGATTACCTGGGTGGCAGCGCTGTCAGCTATTTTCTGAAGATCTGAGGAATTTCTTCCTTTTCACCTTACTTCCTGCTGAACGCTTTCTATAAGGCTAGAGGAGCTTAACAGCGGCACTGGCACTTCACTAGATAAAGCACAGATCATCAGAAAATACACAGCTTATATAATAAAATATAGATCTAAAAGTAGTCAGATTCATCATTCTAGCTAATAGGTCTTTTTGGTCGCTTTTGCCCCAATGCCGAACGATACCAACCGTAGCCAAACCAAGCTGAAACTGTTGCTACCTGCCTGCATGAGGTCATGAGTGGAAAAGTCTCCTCTGAGGAAGTTTTCCTGCTCAAAGCGACTCCACGACACCAAAATGACTTCAAGCAAAAGGGAAGAGAGATGTTCCAGAGAACACTGAGGAGGTGTTTGTTTGGCATTTTCAGAGGTACTGTTTTGATTTTTTTATTTAATCTGTGTGTGAGATAGTGAATGTCACCAACATCTGCTTGGTGCTTTCCAAGATATGCACAGTGTGTACATTTCCTTAACAAAATCTTCAGTAACACAGTAGTGTTTCTTGGTCGTGCAGCAGAAACAGATTCTATAGATAAGAAATAAAGCATGGTACTCTCACTGACATAAGAGGATCTTTGGCATTTTGCACAGAATTTGTAAAAGTGTGATGACAACAAAGGGTCAAAAAGCTGGGCTTATGGCCTTTGATGGTTATCTAGAAACAGTCAAGTACTTAAAATAATAGTCTCTAAGATACATGTAATTTCAGTCCACACCAACACAGAAACAGGTTTGTGCTGTGCATGACATCTACTATTTTAGTGCTTATATTCTACAAAATACTCACAGTTGCCATTCCTGTAGAGCAGGAAGGGATCCTGCAGCTGGAACTCAAGGTCTTTGTTGATCGGCTCCACCAGGTTCTCTGTGCTCAGTCGGTTCATGATGGTGAAGCCATGGTGAGGGGAGGCAGACCTTATATGAAAAAAAGATTAAAGACGCTGTAAGATAAAACTTGCATGGCACAAAACAAAGCCATCACCTCCCTGATCATACTTTACATCAACTTATGCACTAGATTTAGTAAAAGCTTTAAACCTTACTTTGACTGAGTTGATTTTTATGTCATGATCAAACATAAGCAAACTTTCTTGACTTGAATTACATCAACATGAAGTGCGCTAAATTAATAAATTGAAATGTGATCTTATATAAACACATATATTACTTGAAAATGATATAAATATATATTTGGCAACGTACTGTGCAAACGTTTTAGGTCCTTCAAATATCTGTATTCTTATCTATCATGGAACAGCATCAGTGAGGCATATGATCATTCGCAAATTCGTTTTTCCGCACGCATACAGCCAATTCTTTATGCACTACATATAAAGAACAATCTTTTGCACAGTACCATATGTTTATTGTTTATCGTAAAAACGACTTTAAACAGTTGATCAATCACCAAAGTTTTAATTGCTTTTGCCCTTTTTCTTCTTGTGAAAACAAGGCTGTAATAAAAACAAATAAGAGCAAAGTAAGATATGTTTATAAGATGTGTCTGTCTCGATCTGCATTTAATGTTTGTTTACAAAAGCTGCGGCCTACACACGTGTGCAGAATACGTCAACTGACAGCACGAAGAAACGTAACGCTAAACAACACAACCCTCATGTTTATCCTGCCACCTTATGAAAAAACACTGTATATGCTCACCTGGCGTACACGAACAGGGTGCCCTCGATTTCGGTCTTTTCCTGAAATAAAAAGCAACGTTATGTGTTAAAAACAACAACCGTTAATCCAAACCGCGCTGAATAATAGCAACAAACCATGACTGTTAGCGTTACCAGCTAGCTTACGTTAGCTCAGGTAAGATAACGCTAACGTATAACCAAAGACTTATTATATATAACACTAACAGAGTGACATGGATACCGAAAGGGTATATCTGTGAACACATCTGGGTAAGCTGCAGTCTGATAAATCCCAACATATGTCTAGGTTGTTTTTGTTTTCTCGAGGAGTTAGCATTAGCATGCTATGTCTACGAAACAGTTTTGCGTCCTCTGACAAACTTACCCATTCGTTCGCTTTGGAGTTGAAGTTGTAGAGAGCCACCTGGCCAGTAACATCGAGCAGTTTGTTTATGTATGGGTCTTGTCTCTGTAGAGCTGCCAAGCTCATCATATGTCCCGCATTTACGGTCTCCATCGCGGATGTGATTGTTGCTCCCGCACGGTCGGATTTCTGCAGACACCGAAAACTTCCGCTTTCCCCGGAAATCACAGCTCTGAAAAAGTCGTTTGTTCCGCAGATACCAAGCTGTAGTTTAGGTAATTCTCAATTTGTTAGAGTATCGCTTAAAAACGAGCTAGCTAGGGGAATCGTCGGCTTTATGACTTTAGCTTATCTTAGCCACTGTGCTTTTTAAAAATTAAACCGGTTATATTACATATAAACAAGTGAAATTAATGAACAAAAAAACCTTCATGTGTTAACAGTTTTCAACACTGGAAAATAATTTGGCCAGATAATTTGCTTACTGAAGAAAGCTTCAGTAAATTAAATTAAATTAAATTAAATTAGATTAAATTACATTTCATCAAAACAAGAGCCTAAAACTAGTTACGCAGTTATTAAGTTTAGTTAACATATATTTCAATGTAATGTTGAAAAAAAAAAATATCAAGGGGATACATTTCGCTTGACCAATCATAAAGTGAGTCATATAATTTTTCTAAAAATTAACATCAGCAGTATCTTTTCATGTTAGATTCCTAGCCCACCACAGGGCTGCGCTGCAACACTTATTTTTGGGGTCCTGTTTGGGTCCTATCTGATCTTAAATCTGAGAACCTCTGTGCATTACAGACTACAAGTGAAGAGCTGTTAAAATGTTAACATGTCCTGTTGAGTTTAGGTTTCACTCAAAGTGAACCAGTTGTTTGCAGTTTAAGTGAAATCACAAGATTTCTGTATGCCAAGTCCTGACTTTTTTTTTTTTTTTTTTTTTAAGTTTTACGCAGCCTAATCACAATGACACACTGACAGTGACAAAAAATATAAATAAAGAACATTCAAACTAATGGAATGGTCCATAATGTTGTGTAATATTGTAATTATTTAGATAAAATACTATAAAACCATTTTAGATCTATGTTAACTTCTGAAAAACAAACAGCAAAGCAAAGCAAAAAAAAAAAAAAAAAGAAAAACCCGAACAGACAAACAATTCTCTCATTATTTATCATTTGTTATTTGGCCCAGTCGAGCTGCAGCTGCCTGCTTCACCTGCCTCTGTTGAGGGAACATTGGAGCAGGGATTATAATCGGAGGATTACGCGCTACTGTGAAACTGTTATCCTCCATAGAGGCACAGGTAATCCAATCACTGGTAACCTTCCAGCACAGCTCCGACAACTCATTTCCTCTCGAATCGCCGCGGAGTGAGGGCAGAAAACGGCGCTATGAGGCCCCAGAGAAGAGCCAGGTGACAGAATGCCGTTCATTATAAGGGGAAGACCCCTGAGGGGTAAGTCCATGGACCTGGAATACAGTCACTCTTTAGGGACTTAACCGGGGGGATTGGATGAGGGCACGGTGTTTATCCTCCTATCCAGAAATCTCTCTGGCTGGAGAAAGTCAGAGTAGTCTACAGAGACGCCATCAGATGTGTGCAAATAGTTTTCCTTTTGATCTGAATTGTCTCTTTTGCGTTATAATGAGTTATGGACTGTGCCATGACGGCACGATGCTACTGAACTGAAACATGGACAGAAATATAGAGCAGACAGATCCAATACATATTGTTGGCCTAAACATCCAGTGCAGCCTAATGTCATTTTCAGTCGTTGCGTTGTATATATTTTTTTAGTTCTGTAGATTTAAGGCTATACTTTCATAGACCAAGCTTTTGGAGCTGAGGCTTTAATTTGCGGGCGCCTCTCTGTGTGTCTGTGTCACATGCTGCTTAATTTATACAAACACTATTTATACAAGTTATTAATACAAATAGATCTAATTACCAACAGAATGACTCATTGTTGGCTTAGCTGTTTGCTGTCATCTCCCTGGTTTTGTTGCTTATATATGGTTTTCTTGCAGAACTCCATTCATTCATTGTTTACCCTTGTTTTAAACGGGTTTTTTTTTAAGCATAAATCACCGTCTCTGTCTGAAAACATTTCGCAGTCGAGCCAAAAATCATTTTCATGTCTGAGCTGAGATGCTTAATTCGCTCTGTGGAAGTTTCCTTATGGGCAGCAACAGGTGCACTCCCAGCTTGCACAGGTGATTCCAGTATACAGCAGGCTATGTGATTGTTCCAACTTGTCTTGGTCCGTCCCCAGCCACAGTGAGAATAATTGACAGCAGTGGATTGACTGCTGCTGTCAGCCCGTCCTCTCGGATCCGCCGTGAATCCGCAGGCAGGCACCCGGATGTGGCGAAAATGTTTGGCGCTCCTCTCAGGGTTTGCGCTGGGAAAACATTTTATGATTCAGGTTAAAGGCTCGGCTCAGGCTCGCAAGTCGACACCTTTGGATGGTTTTTCCAACGATGAGTTGGATGTAAAACGGATTTTTTCAATGTGGATTCGAGGATGCAAGAAGCAGATGAACAGTCAGAAGGTAAAACCGTGCGTGGAGCGCAGGAGGAGAGTTGGGAGCGCGGCGAGTGGGGGCGAGAGCGCTCGTATGGTTTATTCTCTGGATGTCTGCTTATTCTGTGCAACCTAACTGTATGCACCGTGTCGTGTCTGCTTCTTAGATGTCTTTCCAACTTATTATAGTGAAGAGATTGCGCAGGCTATTAAAATTATAAGCTGCATGGACGTAACACAGCAGTTGTCAAATCCGCTGGGAAACGAGTTGCGGCCAGTTCTCCGAAAAATGGTTGACCGTATTTGGTCCAATGTTATGGTCAAGTGATCATTTTGGAAACATGTGACAGCTTGTGGAGGGTGCTTTGTATCTGTGCGCCCTCCAGAATGAACGTAGGGGCGGTAAATCAACTTTTCAAGTAGGCCTAAATCCCGTTAGTTAATTTTTTTTGTTATTTTGTTTTCTATCAGTTGTCACTCTTTAGAAGTGCCCCAGACAAACACTGAACTGTTTTAGAAAAGCAGCCACAGGTCAAGGTAAAGTCGGGAACAGCAGCAGAGAGGTGTTATCGCGTCGTGTGACAGATGTGCGACATGCGAAAGGACAGCTGGGATAATTCCTGTTACATCTCAGAAATATCATCATGTGATTGTTAAATAACAGGCTGCACTTGTTGTTTTGCACCTGTGGTAATGTTATGTCGCGGAGTGAAGAAGGTCGACCTCTCCTGCAGATTTATCTCTTCCCTCACTCAGATTAGAGGTTTTGAATTTGTTCTATAATATTTTTTTCTAAACACACCAAACTTGTTTGCAAAAGGAGTTTTCACTGATCAAGAGTTGTGGTGCTTTTAAAGTACATTTCTGATGAATGATCAGTGTTTCTGATTTGACCATCATCTCAGTGTGAGAGCTGTTTTAGCTGGATGGCATGAAATGCTGGTTAGATGTGACTGTATTCCCTGATACGACTCTGCTGTAGAGTTGCAGTGAACCAAAGAGACTGTGTCAAGGGCACTCTTTTTCAGTCGAGGTTTGCATTGATTTTAATGACTCTCTCTGCCTCTCTCATTCATGCAGGCTGTCCTGCTCTCTCTCTATCTCTTTCTCTTTCTCTCTTCCACATTCCTTTCAAACAAATCCTCCTCCTCTTCTTCTTCCTCTGCTCACTTTTCTGCTAAGTTCAGCTTTCATCATCTTTTGTTCTGGTGGACAGTTACATATATTTGCAGAAAGTGTTAAAGCCGCACATGGCAGGATTTTATCTGAAATTATATTGTTCTTATCTGCATAAATTGCAAAATGAGTACATCCAGTCTCCTGTGTCAAAGTTATTTATTTTTTTTCTGGCACTTCTCTGCTTAAAGAAACAGGAAACTTGTCATTTTAAATCAAAATCATCACAGAAAGTGAGCTCTTTATGATGAGAAAGTTAGATTCATCAACCAACAGTACTACCAACAGGTTATTACTCATGTGTGTTATAGATATCAAGGTTCAACTTTTTATTTATCACTGTACCGTTTGAAAGGATATACGGACACATGAGAGCAACATGGCTTGAGCTGCAACGATTAGTCAATTAAGTGACAGAAAAAAATAAATCAGCAGATATGTTCATAATCGATTCATTTTTTTCCCCAAACATTTTCAAAGCAAAGTCTCCAGGTTCTTAAATGTGAGAATTTACTGCTTTCCTTGGTCTTACATTACATTACATTACATTACATTAAATTACATTTTTGGATTTTTGACAGTTGCATTGGTATCAGTGCATATGTTGTTTGATGAGTAACAAAAAATTGTTAAATAGTTTCTTAAAATGCACTATCAAAAAAATCAGCTGTGGGGAACATGATTTTTGCAGGTGCTTTTGTTCATATTCAGACTCAGAGTCTCAGAATAGTTTAACCATCTTCTCTGTGTTTCTCCCCCCTCTCCCCCCAGGGGCACAGTATGCCAGCAATAGAAGGACCACTCCCTCCACTGATGCCTCTGCGCTCTGGTCAGAAAGCCACACCCATCTGCACCAGCTCCATCCACCAGAACCCCTGCAGGCCCCTGCCAGCACAGGCAAGCCCGTCGGCTCCTCTTATGGCCTCCTTGGGGCCAATAGTGGCATCCAGGGTCCCGGTGGCACTGGCTCTGCCGTCAGTCCGGTCCTCGCTTGGCATGCCGCCATTAGCGCAGCTCGCCAAGCACAGGGCGATGCTGAAAAGCCTGACATGAGTTCACGGCCCTCAGTTTGCACCACCGGACCAGCTCCTGCGGGCTCACTGGCGCAGAGGAAGAGGCAGCAGTATGCCAAAAGCAAAAAACAGGGAGGGTCTACCAACAGCAGGCCACCCAGAGCTCTGTTCTGCCTCACCCTGAACAACCCGATCCGTAGGGCCTGCATCAGCCTGGTGGAGTGGAAGTATCCTTTAGCACAAAGAACAGTTGAATGAATGGATGGCAGATGTTTGGGTATCTGAATGGATTATGTTTGTTTGTATGGATAGATTATTTCATAGATTAGAGGATGGATGGTTGAGGGGAGGGAGTCAGTGAAGGCATGAACCATAACTTTATTGTTAGAATGAAAATGGCCTGTGGGCTGTAAGTGGCAGACTTGCATTATGTAGAAGATAGTTTTCTGTGGAAGCTTAAATAAAATGTTATGTTATTGATTGGTTGGGTTGATAAATGAATAATTTCATGAGATAGATTAACGACAGATGAATGAGTAAATTAATAAATGATAAACTAAATATGCTTTAATTTTTTAGTACTATCTGAATTTAGATAACGTTATAGACTCTGCGTCATAGGCTTTAAGCCTACTTGTTATCAAGTGAATTTAATTGTATATAGAGAGAAAACAAGGAGACTATTGCAGACAAAATTCATGGATTCGTCATCAACATCAACTTAGATGTACAAAGCCCTTAAAAAACTTCAAAGTCCTGATCCTTACCTTTTTTCCTTCTCTTTGAAATAAGTTTGTTCCTTAACGGTGTGTTTCCAGACCGTTTGATATCTTTATACTTCTGTCTATTTTTGCCAACTGTGTGGCCTTAGCCATCTACATCCCCTTCCCTGGAGACGACTCCAATTCTACCAACCAAGAACTGGTGAGTGGTACTGGAAAACACAACAACTAGTCTTGGTGATGTAATGGATAAACTGGGGTTTACACAACTATACCACACTGTGGTGTATATATACTGTGTGATGGATTTCAAGGGGTCAGAGGTGACTTATAGGCCAAAATTTTTTCCTCCTGGAAAGTGTGTGTTGTGCTGTATTCAATTGTCGGAAGAACACACTGATATTGTGATAATGTTGGGGAATGGGACTAATAAGGGACTGTATAGCTTTTCATAATCTTTAATATCTGTACTAAGCAAAATGAAGGCAAAATAAAGATCAGCTTATTTAGTGGACTTTTTAGTTAACTGGTGCTAAACAACATGCACTTAGAAGCAGTGAGGACATTCACAGCAGGCTTTATGTTGCCGCTCTTTGATGCTGCAGCAGCTACCTGAATTTGGTTGAATAAAAGGGATGCAGTCATAGAAGGTTTTTTTCTCTGCATTAAAAATAGGACAATGTCACTTAGACTTTAAAACCCAAATATATTAACTTGACTGGTCTTAAATTATTGCTTCTCTCAAATGATCAACAAGCACACCTTTCTACTTAAGATCTTGTGATGTGTAGACAAGCAAATAGTTTTGGATTTATTGCCCAAGTTTTGTGATATCCAAACCATATCCATATTCATCAATATGGCTGAATGGAAGTTTCATCTAGGTGCTCACAGCCCCAACATAACATTAAAAATTCACCAGCAGCTTGTATTTTCAGAAACAGTGTCCCCATTACTCCAAAATCCAGACCTCACTGTAAGTAGGTTTAATTACAAACACTTTCTATCTAATACCACAACAGGTTAGTGATTAAATTTGTTTGTTTTTTTAATAATTTGCACATTTCTTTGCTCTGAATGAGGTTCTGCAGATGTTGCGTGCTTTGTTGTGCAGCCAAAGGTTAAAAGAGTTTTTTCACACATACACTAGGCTGCTGGCTGCTCGTGCCACTATTTGTCATCAGCCAGATTACACACAAAAGCTAGGCACAACACCTTTGCATGTGTGTAACTGGCTGGATGTGTGAGCTGCGTCAGAGGGCTTTCCCGGCAATATTTGGATGGATGTGTCGGGTTTCATTGTTTTGTTGACACACGCAAACACTGATGCACGCATACACACACACGCACACACACACACACACACACAGTGGGGCATCCCCCTGTGTGTCACAGCAGTTCCCCATGTCTCCAGGGCAGCACTGAGGTGAAAAGAAAGAGGCTGTGGGAGCTGGAAACCAGTTTGTTTTGGTGTCTCCATAATTACAGTGTAGTTTGACAGCATCAATCCATAAACAAAACAATTATTATTACCATACAAAACAGTATAATGAATTAATTCATCTCAAATCTGATTACGTAATCCACTCAGACGATATTGTTCTTGAAATCTACAACAAAACAAGCAGTTTAATATTTTTTTAGACTCTAACACGGAGGACAACGTAGTTATTTTAACCCCAAAGGTTAGCTGTGATGTCTAACAAAAATATAGCTATTTGTGAGTGTGTATGCATAACAGAACATTACAAAACAAATAAAGTCTGAATAAATTATACACATTTTTAAACTGACCTTGCAACATAGAGTAAAGATAAAAATATATACATGGAAGGCTTCTGTTTTTGTGAATTTGTGTGTTTATTCACTTCACCAGAATCATTTCACCTCGGATTTTATTGCCAAAAGAGCAGTATGATTTTTTTTGGTAGTAGTTAAATCCTACAAGTGCAGCAATATCCTCAGATGACTTTGTCAAGCAGTGCAAACATTTGCTTTTTTTTCTCTGAGGCCGGCAAGGGACCTTCTTAGCTTCAAAGGGAATTGTGTATGTGTGTGAGTGTGTCTGCGTGTGTGTGTGTTATTGTGTGCATGTTGAGTGAGTGAGAGACCGACACAGAGAAAACGTAGCATGTTCCCTTAACAGATGGGAATTATTCATGCTGTCCAAGTCTACACTCATCACTTGCAGCACAATGTACAGTATGTGTGTGTGAGAGAGAAGGAAAGTATGAATTTTAATGCAGCTTTTTGTGTCTCTGTTCTGTCAGAGAGAATCTAAGCATGTCACACTGCTCTTTCCTGGTTTCAGAGAGCGATTTGTAATCATCTTTCTAATATCAGAATTTCATTTTAGTTCAGGTTCTGTAATATTTTGATAATTTAATGTACTCCAGATCGCAATGAGATGAGGCTCAGCTGTGATTGTCCTTATTCATTGTGGTTTTTGTCATCATTGATCATATACATACACATACATATTTTAGAACTGCAACTAAAAAGTGTTTTCGTTATTGATTAAATTGTAGATTATTTCCTCAAATAATCGAATAAAGGTTTTGTCTTTAAAAATACCAGAAAACAGAAACACTGTGAATCGCCACACGCAGAGGTGGGACGACTAGTCTGCAGCCCACTGGGTCCATCATCTCTTTCCAAGAATTTGGAAAAAAACACATAAACAGACATTACAGAAACTGTAACAGCCCCCACACCGTCAATCGTTGTTCAGGAAACAAGACTAAACAGTTGTTTACTTATGAAGGAGCCCTTTGGTAGCCATTTGCAGAAGATGTAAAGGGGTACAGGATATGACTAAATGCACTGCTTTGGGGTGTTTCTAAAGATGTGAGCATAGTTTTGTGTGACAAATTAACATTAACATTAACAACATATATTCTGTGGAAGCCACAATAGGTGCACCAGTGCAAACATCACAACATACGTGTTATACTTAACATTACTTTGCTCCTAAATGCATTGCCTCAAAAAGAAAATGCATCCACAACAATGACATAAAAATAGCAAAACGTTCACTGTGGATACCTTTATCCAGGTTGTAAACTGCAGGTTTCAATTTGGTTTTCAAGCTGAACCCAAAAGATGCATGAATGGTAAGAAAGTGTGTGTTGTGATTTGGAAAAAGGTCTGCAGTAATGTAAAATATCTTTGACCTCCAGTCGTTTCAACCTGCACTTTTCTTTTTTCGTGTTACCTAAGGATTTTCATCCCATTCATACAAGAAGAATACATCACTTTATTGATGAATTTATAAGTGTTTCAAGAAAAGTCACTGCCCATTGTGAGTTTGTGAGATCTGTGTGGTTGTATATTGGAGTATGTGTTTTATTTTAAGAGATTTGTGTGAAAGTGAGGGATTCAGTGTGCAGAAGAGAGAAAGTGTGTGTGTGTGTGTGTGAGCAGGTTGAGGGATTAAGCAGGGCAGTGGATTAGTTGTCAGTAAATGAGTGGAGGTTACGGGGGGGGGGGGGGGGGGGGGGGTGGATGGATGGATGGATGGGAGGATTGGTGGATGGGTGGAGAGATGTAGGGCGGGAGCTTACAAGTGGGAGGGTCCACTGACAGAGGAGATTTTAATGGATGCTGTCATCTGACTGACTCGATTTCTTCCCTATCCATCTATCTATGTAAATGGGTCTAATCAATAGCTTTATATGTTTATTTAATTGAAAATATTTGTCTCTGTATCAGATTAAGCTACCTTCTACAAAACACAAAATTACAGAATTATGGAAAACAGTGAAAATGACAAATATACAAGTATTACTCAGATATAAAAAAAAGCATTTTTTTAATACTAAAATAATAAATTATAATACCCTGTTATAATTTTGTCTCCCTACAGTCTATCTGAGTCAGCATGACTCTTCGTTCACTTTAGACTCTCAGGCACGGACTGTAACTGAAATGTGCTCAAACAAACAACAGAGGTGAAAGTTTATGGAAGAAAGTGACGCATTTTGTTGTTATGGAGGAGTTCCTGACAGCGCTGTCGGCTCATGTTGATGTTGCACAAAAAAATTACGCTAGCATAGATATTAGAAGTCATCTCGAATACGGCCTTCAAGGAGCGATTCCAAATTGAGCATGAGCCTGCAGTGCGTTACTGTACACCCAGTCTTTTTGTGTTTGTGACCTTTGTTTTGTTTGTTGCTCACACTGTTGTGTCCCACTCTCTCCTCATCTCTCCATTACTCTCAGATTATTAAATTTGTCTTTCTGTCTGCTTAACTGTCTCCGTATATTCCTAGGCTTTCGACTCCTGCTTTCCTCTTTGTCCCCCCCCCCCAACCCCCCTTTATCTCCCCTTACAGTGTGGAGTCGAGAATGATTAATATCCTATTAAGCCGGTTAGTGATTTAGCAGACTTATGATGGCCCCTTTGGCCGCTAGCTGACTAGCATACACTGCTGATCAGCTCATAATCCCATAACAGTCCTATATGAATCTGAAGCATGAGTATATGGATTCAGAGACACAGTGTGTCTGTGCGTGTGTGTGTCTCAGTCAACAGCTTAAAGGCATGTACTGCATGTACCTTAAAGCAGACATGCTCAGTCAGGTCAGTGAAAAGTGACTGGGACAACGTGATCGTCCCTCTGCTACGTTTTTAACAAAAACAGATTCTGTGTATTTGTGAGTGGTTTATATTATATCAGTATTTAGGATTTATTTCATAATTAAAGTTTGTTGTAATAGATAAAAAGTCAGCATTAATATTGTGATTATCTCTGTATAATTATGGTGCAATATGCACCAACATACACATACAGTCACATCCTATCAAATCAAAAGCGTATTTATTGTCAAATAGTTTTGCCAATGTTTCACTGGCACACAATGGTATAATAAAAACAAAAAGATATATAGCACTTTTTAGATTTCACACAATGAATAATACAAGGATTTTGAAGATGTTGAATCATTGCCCAGCTCTATCTGAGCGCTTACTGTATATAGGGACCTGGCATGAAGTGAAGAGAGCAGGTGTGATAGTACCAGAACAAAAAAAAATATATATTGTAGGTGCTACAGTGCATGTATCAGAAGAAGATGTCTCCCAGTGTGATGGCCCAGTTTACGGACTGGTTGTGTATGCATTCTGTTCTCATCACTGGACACCATTTTAACTGCATGTGGGTGAGGCTTCACATGAACAGCATGAGTCAGAGATCAAAGGGTAAATAATCTTTTGGCTAATGCAGGGATGGATATCAGAGTTAAAACCATGGTAACAAGCCACATAATTTTCTGATTAAAACCATAGGCAGACTCTGCAGCAGGGGTGTTTCAAGGTGCCTGAGAATAGTCATGACATCAAGTCAAAGCACACAGCAGAAAAACATTGAGACTTCACGCTAATTTCATTTCCTTGAAATGCAAAAAGATAATAACTCTTATAAACCAGCCCGCACAAAATGAAATCTCAATGGAAATTCTTCTGGATGTAGCCCACTTTCATCTCCAAATCTTGTGGTTTTAAATATATTTTAGAGTCCTTGTGGGTTTAAGGTCTCAAACTGTTATGTCTCAATCAGTTTAGCTGATGTAACCTACGGCATATTAAACCTGGGTGGTTGTCAAGCAAAGTGCCTTTCGTTTCTCATCATTTTCAGACCAAAGTCCGGTCTGAGGTTTAGACTTGATGGGATTAATTTTACAGGAGAAGGTTACGAAATGCACTTTCAACCACTGCAATTACATAATTTAGTGCAATTTGATTCGCTCAGGAAAAGTACCAGTACCTTAAACCTGTTCTTAGGCACAGCCCTTATTGTGCTGTACCTACTTAAGAGAATGAAGAAGAATATATTTTTCAAATATGCAGCTTATTTTTATGGTGTTAGCATCTGGAAAGTGGGTTGGACAACGATCCATTAAAACAGATACATTACCAGAGCAGGAATCCTTTCATAGGTAGGGAATTGTGTTCTGTAAACACAAGATATAAAGTGATTCCTCATTTCTCTTCACTGTGATTCAGAAAGATGTTTGAGTTGGTTGTATAACAGCAATCATGAGACCTGAATGGTAGAAAGTGGGCAGGTTCATCCAAAACAGCAGTGCAGGAGTGAGTTCATTCAGTTTTACGTGTGTATGTGTGTGTTCACACATGTATGTTGTTTATCAGTCAGACAGTGAAAGCACAGACTTTATGTTTGTGACTTCAGGGGATGAAAACATTTCCCAGAGGACAATACATCTGCCCAAACTGAGCTGTACGTGCGTGTGTTTGTACGTGTGGGGTTTCCTATGTGTTTTTGTGCCTGTGTGCATACAGTGCAGAACAGCATACCTGTTTGTGTGTATATCTATCACCTGCACACGCAGCCCGCAAACACTTGTGTATGCGTGCGTGTGCATGTGCTGTAACCATGTATGATATCGTTATATGTTTTTTGGGTTGCATGTGTTTGTGTTTGCGTGTGTGTGTGAGTGTGTGATTCTGAGAACAGAATGTCAGGTTGCGTCATTTTTCTCTCTGTCAGGGATTAAAGGTTTAGAGCGGAGGGGAAATGAGAGTCACACTAAGCAGCACACTACTCCATCAAGCACGTGAGTGTGTGTGTGTGGGCGTTACTTTAATCTTTGCATGTGTGTGTGTTGTAATGGAAGACAAAGAAGGAGATGTAGACAGATTGAGCCTCAGAACTTAGAGGTTCTTTTATGGATGTTTTGCAGTGTGGGCTGAGCAATAACAACATAACATAATTGACTTGAGTGACCGAGTGTAATCGTACCATGATTATATGATCATATGGCATTAATGTCTTACACAGCTGTGTTGTCCTAATTGACCATTCCTGGTAAATTGTATTAAAAAAAATAAGAAAATGATTTCTAAAGGTTTATAACTGGTTATTTTAGCTCATCATTTAGTCCATAAAATATCAGAAATATCTAGAAAAATGCTCCTCACAATTTCCTCGAGGCCCAGGTGGCATTGTCAGATAGCTTGTTTGGTCTGATTGACAGTCTAAAAATGCCCAGATTTTCAGTTTTTAATACTCAAGAAAAAGTAGTAAATACTATATATTTGAGAAGCTGGAACCAACAAATGTTCTATCATTTGACCAGCTGATCAGTTGACTAGTTGTTTCAACACAAAATAGGTTTTTGCTTTATACAGTTTTGTCTGATCTAATGAATAGTGGAACACAGTCAATTGCATTGAATGCCATGTATGTAAATGCAATACATTTTCCATGTTGTATTATGTTACAGAAGAATATTCATATTAATGTTACAATACAGTGAGTTAGGGTTATTTGATATAATGTTGATATCATCTGTCATTTTAACATCTATAAACAAGAGAGGGAGGGAGAGAGAGATCGATTAATTATATTGGTGATCAGACTAAGGCAGCGTGTGACTAGTTGTTGACCTAGCAAGTTGTCAGCCTTTAGGGCAGCATTTTGATACACACATACACAGGCGAACACACATGTACAGATCCTCACACACATTCTGCACTTCCAGCTGTCGTTTTGTTGAAATGTGTGTCTTTGGTCTGTTTGCATGCAACCGTAATGTCTCCATCTTTATGTGTGTAGATTTATATACTGTATGTTTGTGTGTAGGTGGGTGTAAGGAAGGATGGAGGTGTCTTTATGTGAGTGTGCAGTATGGGAGGTGAGGCCCTCTCATTAGCAGCTGGGCAGAAAAGCGTGGATGGTGTGTGTGTTTGTGTGTGTTTAAACTGAGACGGACAGGCAGTGGTACATGTTTGGACACTGGAAGGAAAATTATGAAAAGGCTGTTGTAGGTCACGGTCACAACAGCCACATAACACCTGTGAATTATAAAACTCAAAAAACAAAACCATCCCTGCCACAAAGTTATGGTGAGACTGTGAATGACGTACACACACACACACACACATTCCCATTTGCTTATTCTATCAACAGACAGTCTCAGAAGTTAATTTCTGGCATAAAATGACATATACCGTAACAGAAGATTTTATCCCCCATGCAAGATTTTATCCCCACGTGTGCATGCACGAGTGACATGCACGAGTCTGGTTGATGGAACATAATGGCTGATAAACTTTTTAGTCACGTCTTCACATTGTTTACCATCCAGATGTCCTCCGAATGGAACTTGGTGTCCCACAACTTGTCACAATCAGATCACAAGTGATCATGCCGCCCACACACTGGCCTTTGACAGAAATAGAAAAACTCTTTAATTTATTTCATATGGTTAAAATGAAAAGCTCAAAAATAATTTTAATCAAATGGATGCTATGGGATATGAGTTGCTAATAAATAGGGTATTGTATTTAGAAAGTATGCACTGTTTTTCATTATTACTTTATTGCTATTATAGTATTAGTATTTGATCAATGTTCCAGGGGTCACCTCTTGATTTGCCAGATTGACAGAAACCAGCAGCACTGTGGGACTGATGGTGGGATGGATGGAGAGATACAGTGAAGGGATGGAGACTGGGTTGAATAGTGTGGAAAAGACCATAGATAATGTTCTTAAAGCTTCATTTACCATGTGGGTTTACACTCTGTTAAGGTTCACTCACTGTCCACGTGTCAGGTTTGTGTGTGTGTCTGTGTTTGTGTGTGAGGGTCTTGTGAAATGTCAACAGCAGTTTCACACGCTTCAGTGTGTATGTGTGTCTTTGTGTGTGTGTGGGTCCTGACATGATTTGTCAATTAACCAACAAAAGAATGAGCTGTTGAGTATTTTTATAACAGATGGATCATCTAAGCTGTTAATTAAGTGAATTAAGCAATTAAGTAAAAATTTCAAACATTTTCTTGTTACACCTTCTGAAATGTGAGAGGTCACTGTCAACTCAATGTGATTAATTGGATTGAGTGGGCTGTGTGTATATGTGTGCGTATGAGCAACCATATATCCTGTTTTTTTCTCTGCTTCACTGTAAATGGAGTAACTTTGGATTACCGAACTGCTCAGACAAAATAAGCAATTTTAGGGTCAAGCTGGAATTGTAACAAATTTATTTAAAAAAATCAGTTAATTTAAAAGGGTAGAGGAGTGCCCCATGTTATATTCACTACGGCTTCTAGAGGTCGCCTGAGTGGAAAACCTATGTAATAAGCTGCTTGCACAGATGAACTATAGGGCTGTCTTTTACAGGACGACAGTCTTGTGAGGCCACTGTAGGCAAATCAGTCTGCAGTACTGGACTTTTATATGATTTTTGCATCCTTCGGATGAAGTACCGTAATCTGTCTGCTTATCTAAAAGCATTCCTATCTGGTTATTCTATCCATTAGTAGTGTCTGAATTGATTTTCCAGAAAATATAGTTATTATATCACAAATATTGTAAGAACCGTACATTAATTTTAGAACCCCTCTATCTGTGTGTGTTTGTGAGTGTGTGTGTGTGTATGTGTGTGCATGCACAGTAACTGTTAAAGTAGCCTCAGGACATCTGTGATCATACAGCTTTATTAGAGTGCAGTCCCATCATTGTGAGTCATTTCCTTCCTTCTCTGAGCTGTCACTCCTCTTCATCATTATCATATGTTAAATATAGACTCGGTGTAGAACTCCAGCAAACATGCCCACAAATACACCATCTTTTTAATTGAAAATTATACGACTGAAATATTTGTTTCAGTGGGTTCGAGCAAAAATACTCGTCAGAAAATCGCTGTTATGAAATTTTCCTGTAGCAGCATCTGGGGGACAAGATGCCATATTTGTATCCATGTTCACAGACACTTTAAATGCTTACATTTAGTTTGATATTACTTTTTATGAACAATATACTGTACACACACACACACACACACACAACAAGACTTACATATGCATGTCTCAAGGTTATGCAAGTGTTTGTGTATTTTAAAAGGAGCCCAGGGGCTTTACAGGTTTTTAGGCCGTAGGGTGACAGATGCCCAGATGTCAGGAGGCCTGTTGGACCAACTGCTTAGCACCCAAAGGCCCAGGGACCACAGACACTGCCGGGAATGTGGGACACAAACACATAAAAACACACTCACACACATACACACACACTCTGTTTCTCTCTGTCACACACTTTTTTAAGCTGTGTATTCCAAAATCTCACTTTGTTCAGACATTAGCCACAGAGTTGAGCACACTTAATGAATACAGTGTTAAGCCTTGTACACCAGACCAAAGGACTAAAAACAGAGTGTTCTGCTGGACTTGACCCAAATTGCTCTCTGTTGAGTAGAAACTCACGTAATTCAATTTCAGTGAAAACACAAGAAGCAAATGCAGATAATATTAATTTTATGCACATTTAAGCACAAAGTGAAGCATAGGTTATTAAACCACATTCCACATGAACCTGCCTTTGGGATACGTGACCACATGCTGTGCTTGGTGTGAATGAGGAAATTTTTTTCCAATATATCTGCTTTAAAATACGTAGTTGTAATACAGAAGTTCACTTCTGCTGTTTTTGTTGTGTAGAAACAAATTGCACTCTCGACTAAAGTAAGAAGAAATGCAGATTTTTTGAAGGTATTTGTTTTGGATTTGGATGATCCACTGATCCACTTTCTCACCCTCAAACATGTCGGTGCAGTTCTGTAGGTGCTCCATGTTTCAAATGACAAATGTATATTATTTGAACGAAACTGTTCAAAATGAATAATGGAAGTGGCAGTAGATTGAATTACTAGGAAATGTGATGAGGAGATTATCTGTTACAGCTAAGCAGGTTTATGGCCCGTGGGATAAATGAGAACTTAAATCTCTTTGTAGCATACAACAGTTTTCTCCTTTAACAGCAGGATACTTTGCTGAGTGAGTGAAGACCCAAATAACCTGCAACTGAGGCTGTTACACTACTTAGAAAATATTTTACTATTCAGTCAAAGGTGCCTGCCATGGGAGTACAGCTATAATTACATTCTTTAGTGCAAGCTTCTAAATTAGTACTTTATAACTTTTAATATATTTTGAAATTTATGTACTTTGATCTGACTTTTAGCATTTCAAAGTAAGGGGTGTTTCCTCTATAACCAATACCTTACTCTTCTCTTTAGCTCGGGGTAGTGCACTTTAGTTGTGGCATCATATGCTCATATATATTTTCACTGCAAACTCAGATAGGCCCTAAAATATTGCTGACTGTCTTCTCTGTTTAAAGTTTAATTTTACTTGTACCTTTCTGTGCTTACCTTGGTGGACAACATCCTGTGCTATCAGGGTTAGACTGTATTGTTAACAAGATCAGGATTGTTGGATTAAATTTTACAGAGGTTCCCAGAAACAAAAGTTATTTTAGAATTTCATTTGCAGATGATTATCAGGGTGATTGCAATTTAACTGCCCATTCATGTCATTGGACAGGCAACTGTTTTGTTTCTAGATTGTCAGCAATAATCTTTGCAGGTTTACTCTGAGGAAATCTCTCCAAAATGTCTGTGCATCACGATGGGGAGAGCATTGTGTTTAAAGTGGATGAATGTAACGTAGCCTTTAACATGCCTACATATAATGTACTGTGTGTATCCATTTGTACAACTACAGGTGCACAAGGTGAAATTACCAAAAGTGCTTAGGCAGACCTCAATGTGCTGGAAGTACTTGGCATTGTGCCACAAGGTTCACTAGACTAGAGCCCTATGGGTTTTAAAGGAGACCCTGTCGTTTCTTTCCTGTTTCTTACCGACAGTCAACACTGTCAAGACCAAAACAACAATGAATTATCATGCTAATGTATTGTCTGTGTATCCAGAACCTGATTTAGCTTATTTGTCCATGCCATAGGTCTCCACTGTTGTCCAAAAACAGCTCCACAGGCTAATAACTACACTGCCTATGTATTTTAAGTAGCTCATATTCATTGTGTTGCTCCTTCACCTCGTTTTACATACAGCACAGCCTGCTGCCGTGACAACTGTGGCCATGGAGACTTGTGGAGTATCCGAAGAGCAGGCTCTCAACAGGAGAGAGAAAGGACGGAGAGAGGAGAAGAGAGGCAGACTGAGAGGAGAAAGAGGGGATCAGGAAATGAAAAAAAGAGCAGAGGAGACAGGAGAGTGGTCAAGAGAGGGGAGAGGAGTGCAAGGAGAGCAAGGAGGAGATAATAAGAGCAAGAAAAAAGGCAAAGACACAAGGAGGGAGGAGAGAGGAGGTTAAGATTGTAGGTGAGAGGGGAGAATTAAAGAGGAGGAGAGAAGGATAGGTGAAATTAGAGCGGGAAGAAGATGAAGAGAGCAGTAAAGAGAGAAGAGAGCGAGAGAGGAAGGATTGTTTGGTGTTTTGAATGAGACCTGCTGTTTATCTGTTATTAACATGCTCATTCAGCTTCTAATTGAATTAATGTTGTTTTGAGCAGCTTTGAGCAGCAGCAATAATTTGTGTGTGCGTGTGTGTGTGTGTGTGTGTGTGTGTGCTGTGCATTTGTATCATCATTTACTTACTTACAAATGTAGACTGAGGAAACCATATCACCACACACATAACTGTTTTATATTGAGGCAGATCTCTGATGGCTCCACAGTCGTCGATCTTAATACCATCTCTGGATTAGTAAGCTTTTGGTGGTCAGCCAGTACCCACGCTGGCTCTTTTGACTGTGTTTGTGGCCATGTTCGCTCTTTTGACATCGGGATTATGAATATCCACGACTAAAAATAGAAGCAAGCTAGAATCGTATGGGCTTAATTGGAAAACCAGTGGAGAGAACAGAAAGGCACAGAGGCCAAACTCAGCTGCTGAACCATCGATAAACTCTGTCTGGAATGATGCTGCTACAGAGCAGGAAGAGATAAAAATGTTGACCATGGATTCAAATACAAAAAGTATTGTGACTTTGGCTTTTTTTTTTAAACTCCTATTCATATTATTTTTCTTTTTTTTTCTGATGAATTATTGTCAGTTGCATACTTGTTAACAGCCAAGGTTCCCATCATTCCAAATCAATGTTGTCCATGAGTTACACTAACAAGAAACAAACTTTAGAAAATTGAGCGCCTATACTGGTTTCCTTTGGGAATTGACCATTGTATAAGCACAATAACACATTAAAAGGTTCAGTCAAATCAAGTAAATTTTATTTTTATTGTCCAAAATGTCAAGTTTAACTCAAAGGACTTTATAATCTGTACAAGATCACAAGGAAAAAGAAAGAAACCTCAGGAAGAACAATAAAGGAGGCATCCCTCCTCCAGAACTGACTTGCAGTAGCTGTCGTGTGTGCAGAGTCAACAAAGGTGTCCTGGTGTAGATGATATCATCTGTGGTTCTGTGCCACATTATTTTCACTCACCACTGTGGCATCAGGAGATAACTCTGAGTCTGTCTGACTGGTGCACGATCGGTGCCAGCTTTGTTTTTAATCTGTTCTCCTTTGACTTTTTGACTGTTTAAATTTTTAGGTGTGACAAGTGTAATTAAATTTGTTCATCCATTTCTAATGAGGCTTCAGCTTTCTCTCGATGGAGTGTTCACGTCCTGCTCTACAGGAAACAAGGAAAATACATGGCATCTTATTTTGGTGGGATGACACTGCAACAGATAAAATAAGTATTTCTACAAATGTAACTGTTGCAGCTGGGTTAAGCTTTTACTTTGCTTTAATAAGAGACGAAAGCTGGTAACACCCAGCAGTTTACAGGCATCAGGCATCATCTATGTGGAACGAAGAGAAATGTTTTGTCTCCTGAAAAGTTTGATGGAAACAACTTTTGTGCAGTTTTAAGTAGCTTCCCTTTATGCTACAACTTTAAATGAGTCTTTGCCTCTGGGGAAAAAAAAGTACATATGACTATAACGTTTATCTACTACACAGGTTGAATTTTTTCATGACTCACTCACCTTCCCTGGCTTTCGATTGTCTGCTGACTGGATTAAACTCAGCTGCAAGTGTCTGTGTACCTGTGGTTTCCTGGCTCCCTTTTGGTTTGTGCTGTTGAGTTTAATCACAGGTAATGAGTGGACAGATTAGGGTTGACTCCATGAGATACATGGGTGAAACAGACTTAACGATATATTCCACAGATCAGACTATTCACAGAAAATACTGTATGATACGCGGTCTCTCTCATGCATTTATGCACATGGAATGATTCTTGGGCATGGCTAATTGGTTCAGTAAGTAGTAAGTAGCAATTACAGTGTTCTCCTTTGTATTCATATCTGATCATGATCTGATCATGTATATCTACCATAATAGAGCGAAAGGGAAAGAAAATCAGAAAGAGTAAGGCAGATGGGAACAGGGATGCCAAAAGGGAGAGACGTGAAGGAAGCAGACATGCTGTAGAGGAGAGGCGGGAGGCTGACAATACAAATCACATCTTTGTGTTTCTCCGCTCCTGTCCCTTCTTCCCACTGTGCGCTCCAGGACAAAGCAGGATTATCGACAGTCTTCCTTTCGTCCTTCCTCCCTTGGTTCCTTCCTTTCCTAGTATTTCACAGAAGGTAGCACTGAGAAGGTTTGCAGGTTAGATGTAGGTTCAGTGTCGACACAAATGAGCACAAACTTTTCACTGCTATCAGAAAGGGTTTTGGGTGATTTTGTAAATCGGTGCACTGGTTGCTATGAAGGGGAAAGGGCTCAGATTACCAGCTTTGGAACTGATATAAAACCAGGTCTATTGTACATGCAGGATCATTGGGATTTAGTCTAATAGATTTACTATATTTTACCAAAGTGTTGGGAAATGACTTGAAATCTTCAAGCTTGTGCAAAAATGTGCAGCTATAACCAGCAATAAATAGACAGGAGAGGTGAAGATAATTAACAATCTATTGAAGCATCCATAATATAAGCACTTCAGTTTTTCTCATGAATCTCATGAATATAACATGTAGAGCGAGAGATGGACAGTTGAGCAAAGGCAGACCTAATTCCCCAGTTACCAGAGTGTACTCTGTGTATCTGTGTGTGATGATAATCCTAGTTTTTTTTTTTCTTTTTTTAATCGAGCATTTTCAGAGAAGCTTAAAATATAATATAAATTTAGATGGGTGATCAAAGAGCTTTAGCATCACTTGCTGACATGACAGCCTCGCAGAAGACAGAACACTAATGGCGGTGACATCGGTGGCTCTTTTGTTCAGCCTGTAGTCGTCTAAAACAACAAGCAGCGCATCCTCAGCCTTTCTGGCCCTCATTAATCTTATTAAGACCATTGGGAACACAAGCTAATAGGAGCTGATTAGCCCGCTTCTGGCCGCCTGGCTGATTCACCTACATGCACCCGTTCACATGCACACGGCCTCACAGACACACTAGCACGTTGACAGAATCACACTCTCACTCTCACATGAGCACTCAGACATCCACAAAAAATATATTCATGCATAAACACTTGCAGGGTTTCTCCTACAAAGCTGGTTGGTTGGTTGGCAGAGGTAGAGTCCTTCCCCGAAGCACTTTATATTTGCTTGTATGAGCCATATAAGCAAACACACATTTTTCACAATTTAGTCACTGTGATGTTGCTTTAGTCTTAACCAGGTTTTGTTTGTAAGATGACCAAATACATGTGGATCAAAGCCAGCATGAAATGTTGGTTTTCACTTTTCAGCCAACTCAAAATGTGTAATGGTTCCAGAAACAAATCATTAGATAATAAAGTAAAGAGAAAAACATACTCTGCATAGGGACATGTTACCCTCTGATAATGTGATAAAACTGATTTTGTTTTATTTAGGTCAGTGAATATTTTTTATTTTAAAAAATTGATCTTGCAACAACAACAAAAAAAAACAAGATTTAGCAAAAGGAGTTTTTATCATGTTTGTTCTTTTTAGTCTTTTCAATAAGTCATCTTGCTGTGTATTCATAAAAATGCTGATATAGTTAAAGCAAGACTATGTACCTTTGGCTGAGCAGCGGCTACAGCTCCACTGAATCTGTGGCTCGGCCTGCCTGACTAATGGTCTCTCTTCAAGACACACTTAACTTTTCTGTCCCTAACCTTAACTTCAACCATCAAAGCTACATACCCATCCTCTACACTGACCTGATCCTAACATTAACCCTGAAACCAGATTGGTCATCATAAAGATAGAAGTTAACAAACACACACTTCTCAGCAATCTCAGAATTGATATCAAAACGGAACCTGCCACCAACAAAGACTCTCCTAACTGAACAGCCTTTTGTCTTGCACTATCCTAGAAAACACAAATCTGCCTCACATCCTGTCCTTCAGTGTGTTAAACACCAGTGGACTCTTGTCACAGCAGCTCCTCAACATGAACAAAGACTGATGGGTAGAAGGGATGGAGGAGAAATGAGGGTGGCAGAGAGTTTTCCTTCAGGCTAAAGCAACTGAGAGGATGATAAAAATACAAGTCTTCATTAGTAACCAGTTGATGAAACAGTAAGTTATATTTAGTTTATATATATATATATAATATTAAGCATCTGAAGCACTTGTGAGCCAAATAATTACATTTTTTTCACAGTTTAGTCACAGTGATGTTGCTTTAGTCTTAATCAGTTTTACATACATACAATACATATGGATCAAAGCCAGCATGAAGTGTTGGTTTTCACTTTTCAGTCAACTTAAAGTGTGTAATGGTTCCAGTAACAAATCATTAGATAATAATGTAAAATGTAGAGTGATTGTGGTGGATTTACTGTATGTTATGATACTCCATATCCATTTGCAATTTGTGGTCAGAAACAAATCTTGTATAGTTGTAAAGTCCAGGAAATTGTGCTGCATAATTCATATGGTGGGTTCAGAACTTGTTTTGTGTCTAAAATGTCAAATATCAAACTTCAGACTATGTGTGACCATCAGAGCCACTTGTTTCCTCCTGTGTACTGAGGAACTCAGTACTCAGTACACATCCCCAGCTGATTATGACATATTGAGTCATTTGACTCCGATAAATCCTCAAATAAATGTTTTTTTTTACTTTTCCCCATGTGTACCCATGATGTGAATATACAGTAGGAAGCCTGATCAGTCACTCAAAGACTTTTTGAATATACATTATGGCTTTTTGACTGTACTAATAAAGATTCAAAGATTTTATTTGTCACATGCTCAAACATTATGTACAGTGAAATGCTGGGTGTTACAGTCCTAACGCAGGCTGTGTTAAAAGACTAGTATACACTAAAAAGTATTATTAGAATAAGAGTAAAATTTAAAAAAGACACAAAGGTTTAATTCAAAGATAAAAACTATGTGCAAAATAAATACAATAATTGTGTATATAGCTTAACTGGGCTGTGCAGTGAAGTAGGCTATATAAAAATGTCACAAAAGTAAAGCAAACTATACAATAACCTTTTCTTCACCCATGCAAGTGCGAAGATGTGAATGTATCAGGCAATGCAATGGATTCACAGAGGACAATGTGCCAGATAAGGCTGAGGATAAACCGAGGTCAGAGGTCAGAGTTCATCAGCCTCATCTTGCTCTGGTTCTGCACCTTCTAGTACGGTTTGTCTTGCAGAGATGGGAGAATAGGTCTCTGTAGGGCTTTATGGTCCAGAGCAGAGCAGATGTGACTCCTCTATGTTCCTTACTAATGTCATAGTTAATTTAGGTGCTATATGATTTATTTATAATGTGCATTTATTTAGATTGTGCTTATTTTTTTTGCATTACCAAAGACAACTAGTTTTCTAAGCCAAACAGTCAGTGGAAATACGTTTTTAAAGTTCTAATGACTTCCTGTTTACATCATGTGACCCAGGCTGACATCATAACAGCTCTTAGTCACAGACAGATCATTATGGGATGCTGCAGTACCTGCCTGTTGGGGTGGGGGATGAACAGGGTTACACTGAACACACACAACACATACACACACTAATCTGAACCACATGGCATTGAGTGTTATTTCAGCTTGTGTTATCATCACTGAGGGTAGTGACATCGAGTGAACCTGTGTCTGGTGTGTGTGTGTGTGTGTGTGTGTTTGTGTGTGTGTGTGTGTGTGTGTGTGTGTCTGTGTGATGCTCCCAGCTGATCTATTAGGCCGGTGAGGCATGATGGTGGTATGGGCCAGTCTTTCTCTGTAATCAATTTCAGCACACAGTCACACAGACACACACACACACGAACATGTATGTGTACTGGAATATACAGAGTTAGAATGACAGTCACCTGGAAAACACACATCAAATCCATCATATACAGTCCTGAAATCAAGGTGTACATAACAACCAGACAGAAAAGAGCCTGTATCTTTGACAGTACAGCAGCCATCTGCAGAACAACGCTCTTATATTGTATAGCTAGTTGACAATCACCACCTCAGCCCCTGTCACCTCCTGTCTCTCTCTGGGTAGCTCAGTGCTGTCAGATTATTTGCAGCCTCAGGTAACTGGGTGACTGGATTTGTGTTGCTTACCTTGCGACTTGAAGCAGTTCACATACTATAAACCTGGCCAGGTAATTTGCTTTGTGAAATTAAAGCTGGCTGACTGAAACAATTTAACTCAAATAAATGTATACATTTATTAATCTTCATTTGTAACTATGCCTGACTTACAAAACATGTCTGTTCTGTGGGAGAACATACTCTACACATAGCCTCTGATAATGTGGTAAAACTCTGATTTTGTTTTTTAATAGTAGAATAAGTGCAGAGAAACACCATCCTCAGTTTTTATTTGACAGAAGCCAAAAGTGTCCTCATTGTCGAGGGCAATACTGAGATTGGTCCCCATAAAGATACAAGTTAACAAACACACACTTCTCAGCAATCTCAGAATTGATATCAAAACGGACACAAAGACTCTCCTAACTGAACAGCCTTTTGTCTTGCATTATTCTAGTAAACACAAATCTGCCTCACATCCTGTCCTTCAGTGTTTTAAACAACAGTGGACTCTTGTCACAGCAGCTCCTCCACATGAACAAAGACTGATGGGTAGAAGGGATGGAGGAGAAATGAGGGTGGCAGAGAGTTTTCTCTTCCTTCAGGCTGAAGCAACTGAGAGGATGATAAAAATACACAAAGTCTTCATTAGTAACCAGTTGATGAAAGAATATCAAGCATCTGAAGCATCTTTGAGCCTCATGATCAAACACATTTTTTCACAATATAGTCACAGTGATGTTGCTTTAGTCTTAACCAGTTGTTTGTGAGAGGGCTAAATACACGTGGATCTAAGCCAGCATGAAGTGATGCTTTTCACTTTTCAGCCAACTCAAAATGTGTAATGGTTCCAGAAACAAATCATTAGATAATAACGTAAAATGTAGAGTGATTGTGGTGGATTTACTGTATGGTGTGATTCTCTATATCCATTTGCAATTTGTGGTCAGAAACAAATCTTGTATAGTTGTAAAGTCCAGGAAATTGTGCTGCATAATTCATATGGTGTGCTCAGGACTAATTTTGTGTCTTAGCAACATTCATCAGCTGCTCATCAGCACAACAGGGACAATGCATTTCAGAAACTAATAAAACATTTAAGACATTTGCAACTGTTCTTCTAGAGACTGTGCAACTGCAGGTTGCTTAAAAAAATGCGTGTTTATTTTAGTGTTGTCATTTTGTACATATGGTGTCTTTTTTGTGTTGTGATAGAGTGTGGAAGGAAAAAGAAGCGCTGTTAAAGGTTTACCACTGCTCACTCACTCTGCCTTAAAAAAAAAGAAAAAAAAAGACTCCACTCTCATATCTCTCTGTGAAATATGAAACTTAGGATAACACAAAGACTGGAAACAGGGTAAACTGCTAACCTGGCACTGTCCACAAGTGACAAAAAACAGCATTTAAGCACCTCTAAAGCTCTCTGCGCATGTTACAACATGTTGTGTAGTGGTGTCATGATAGGTGGGTATACTGTTCACCTCATTTTTTGTAGTTGTGTGTGCCTGAGAGCTATGATTCTCGCAGGTTATGGAATGGCAGCAGTGGAAGACTTTCCAGGCTTGGTGCTGTTTTATGTGGGTATTTCTGTTACCTGAGAGGAGGCACTGCCTTACAGGCTAAGGTCAGGGCAGAAAAGTCACTGAAGCGCAGTGAACACAAGGGGGGAGTTGTAGGTTTCAGCAGTGAGGGTCACTTCCGCGTTCAAAAATCTGCTGTTCCTCGACTGCCGCTGGGGGCTGGCTCCAGAAGTGAGCAATTCTCCATTAACCTCCATGTTAAAATAGCCAACTTTACAGCCTATAAACATATTTACAGCCTGGTACATTTTTTGTTTTTGGTCTCTATTGATAGTTTCCACCTCTGTGGGGGGAATTTTTTTGTACCACAACCGTTCTAGTGTTATTTAGGCTTAAAACTCTTACATAAATTAGGGCGTGGTTACGTTGAGTGACAGCTCCATAGACGGTCACTGGCAGTTAGCTCTTTGCTAAAGCATCGGCTACATCCAGAAGCTTCCGGCTACCTCCAGCGGTTGACAGGGGTTGCAGTGTCCGTGTTTATTTGCCAATGTATGGCTTGTTGTAGTGTAGACTGTACTAACCGACTGTCGAAGGAGTCTGTGTTGCAGTTTTTTCGGTAAGTAAATTTCTCACTATTTTACCTGGATGTTTGCACTAATTAGCATGTATTAGCATATTTTGGCGCTGGCTTACGACTTGTCGATTTATGGTCGCTGCTGATACAGATAGAGGACTGGAGCAGCTAATGTTAGGAACGCTGTTGCGGTGTGTTCCGTGCTCTCAGAGGGTGTACTAGGCTACAATTTTATTTCGTCTCATTTTTCCGTTTAAAAAGTCTGAGTTGTATGCTGTGTGTCGCGGTTACATGGGTTCGAGCTAGTCGGGTCGGACTCGGGAACTGTCGTGTGGTGGATGTAGCCGCGTGTAGCTGCCGCTTCGCTTGTTAGCCTAGCTAGCTGATTAGCTGATTAGCCTTAGGCTAGCTCGGTTGCTCTGAATGTTGCAAGTCCACAAACCTAAATGATCATATAGGCTTTTTTTGTCTGCACCCCGTGATAGGACTCATCGGCGTCCTGTGCATTAGTGGCTCAACAGTAGAAGGCGTACTGGGCCTTTGTGGTCATGGTTACAGTAAGAAAAATGCTAAGTTAACTTAAGTTAAGGTTTGGTTAGCTTTAGGCACAAAGACTTGTTTAGGCCATGGTTTTGGTAAGAAGAAGTACTTCTTTAAGCATAGAGGATCTTCATGGTCATTGTTACAATAACAAACACACTTAAAGTTGTGGAATGGTCATGGATAAAAGAAACAACACTGTCTTGGTCAATGATCAGTTTCAAATGTTGTTGTTTTGGGTTGTGTACATTACCTCTCCACATAATCCTAGTTATAATAAGTTGGTGGTTCTTCTTTCTGTACATTGCTATAGACTTATATTCAAACATTTTAGTCCATGACATTGTTGTTCCAACAGCGCCTTTTGTGTATTTGTGCTACAAACTATATTTTCTAAAGGTCCAGCATTGCTGTGCTATGTTTGAAATAGATCAGAAAAACTAAGATCACATTCAGATAATTAATTAGGTGGTCACATGTAGTGGGACAGTGCAAAAAAAAAAAAAAAGAAATTGTTAGTATAACTGCAAGGATTCACACAACATAATGTGGCACTTGCAGAGTACAGCCAACTCACCACTGCTGCTACCAGTTTCGCTTATTGTGGAACACACCAATGAATTCTTACCATAATAGCCTAAAAACAGAGTGTGCAATACAGTAACCACACAGACAGTTGCAATATAATTCAGTCTGATTCACAATCTCTGCAATAAATACAACCTTTGTGAAGCTTCTAAAAGCTGCAGTTTATTGTGATTTGTTTTTAGATTGATTTTGCAAAATGCGAAATGACCCTGTGGAGGAACTTGGTGTTATTTTCCCCTTATGTAGATAAATCTAGACGAATCTAGATGATTTTTTTCTGAGTTCACTGAGGGTTCACAAACAGATTATCAAAAAGCTGATGTATGATAATTTGCCATACTCACACTTTTTGTTTTTCTAAACAAAAAGTGTGAGTATGGCATACTAAAAACATATTATGCTGGTGGTCTTTCCTCCTTTCTGTCTCTCCTTTATATGTCCCTCGATCATTTTCTTACTCTAGCTATCCTTTTTCTCTGTCCTATCCTTGCTTCTCTTCACTTCTTCTCTCTCTTTGGTTTTGTTATCTGTCCATCATCCTTCTCTCCTCTTTTTCTACTCTCCTAATCTTATTTTTCTCTGTCTTGCTGTGACCTGACTGCTCTAATCCTTTACTTCATCTACTGTTTGGTTGCAGCTTTCCAAGCCAAGGTCAGAGCCTACAAAAATAATTTAGCATTGGATATCATCATTTCAGACTGCATTTCTCTCTATCATGAATGTCCTGTGCAAACTTTACTTTTCGGTCAGTCAGTGTCCCCTGACAAAAGACATTTTGGTCACGTGGCAATGTGGAAACTGATCATGTTGTCAAATCTCATTTTTTTAACAACAGCCCTTTACATGCTCTAAATATGATAATATCATAGTAATTAAATGCCTGAAATCATATTAAATTAACTGCAGATTATACCTCGTATGGCATCTGGCATATTTACAATATGTAAATGATGTAATAATAAAATTGACTAATTATGCACCAACTCTGTTGATATGATAAATTAATGTTTACTCACTTAGTTACTAATTTTTAGCCATAGAATGACTTTGTTACAGCACTGTGCATGAGCAGACAGGAGTTTGGTGTCTTTGTTGAAGGACACTTCGTCAGGAACATGATCTGGTCTGTACCAAATATTACCAGTTGGTTGACCAAGGGCTTCAGGCTCTTTAAGACTGCAGATTTCAATAATGTAGTGGGATATCCATGTACAGCATGATCCCACCTTGCTAGCTCAGTATTCATTACAAGTTTTGAGTCTGCAAACAGCCAGTATTGATTTCAGTCTGGTCAGATACATACCAGTCAATCAGCAAATTTTTAAGGTGCCTCAGGGTATTTTTTCCATATGTATCCATAAGATATGTTTTTATTCAGTGTGAAATATTTTTGAATCCTGTATTACTTACGCACATGGAACCAGTAACAGGAACATGTGTCCACGTGCTCGTGTGTGTGGATCCTTGTTCATGTGCATGGTACAACCTAAGTGGAGACTATAGCTTTAACATGACTCGCCTCCTCTCTAAACTCTTGAACCTTGGCAGTAACTATTATGATAAAACATGGCAGAGTATAAAATTAGTTTTATAATTATTTTCATTTTATGAAGTGTGATTCAGCACAACCTTTTCTCACTTTGTATTTATTATTTATCAATTTATTATTGTTTCATACATAGGAGAACATTGTCTGTGTTTCCAGAACAGCTGTCACAGAACAGGGTTGAAAAAGTAAAGACGACTAATGGCAGCACGGCAAGTTGAATGCAGGAAAGATCTGTCAATCATTTGTTGTACAGCTCAAGTCTCAAGCCAAGTAATTGTGGCCAAATCTTTTTATATTAACAGCACAACTCTAAATTTTTTTTTTTCTTTTCCTTACCCAAACTGTACAGATAGTCATCGACTGAAAACATGCTCCTCAGTCTCTGTGAATGCAAAGCCTTAATGTAGGACATTTTGTTTGTCCTCTGCACAGAGACTGTGAGCTCTCTTGGCTTCAGCTCAAGCAAGCAAAATTTCTTGTCCAGCTCCCAAAACAAGGGATTTTTGAGAGCTTACAGGATGCACTTCTCCTCCTTAAATCAATTAAGCTGCCTCACTTTCTCCCTGCTTTGGGTGCTTGGGTCTGTGTTGTGCTGTGCTCTATGTTTGAATAAAATCTTAAAGCCACGGAAGGTAAAGTTTAAGGGAAAGCAGCACAAATGCACTCAGCCCTCCTACGTAAATGACAAGTAGCCAGTGGTGTTTACCTGCTTAGGGAAAAACATAGAAACAGTTCTCATGGAATTTTCCATACTTTTCTGAAGGGACTTCAGTGAGGGCAACTCTTGGGGATTACCACTCACTATCATGTGTTTTACTGAAGCCAGAAAATCTAAATCCGTGGGTGGAACCTGGTTGGAGCTGGATAAGCATAATGCAAAAACTGTGAAGCCTTATGAATCAAGATAAAAACATATGTATCACCAAAAACACGACAATATTGGAAGAAGTCAAATTAGCTATTGAGAATAAAAGGAAAAATACTGACCTTTAATATTTCTGGAGAGACTTTGTGGTTAGTTTGTTAGTGGTTTTTTGGTTATCTCTAATTCCATTTGTTTGTTGGTTCAGCAGCATGTTATGGTCTTAAACAGTCTTGATGGTTGCCTTTAGCAATTAAGAGGCCAATTAAGATTTCAATGTCCTAACACATGGCAAAATATGAATGTGGAATAATAATAATATTTTTTTTAAATTCAAACTAAATGTGAACATGGAAGGTCTTTTATGTGTGAAATGTTGCTTATTCTCACTTCAGCCTCGCAGATTTAAAGGGCGTTTGCTGGTTACAAAAGATTTAATAATGTATTATTTTAAAAAATGTTCAAGCTAAAGAGCTGAGCCTTCACTGGAGCGCATCATACTGACCCAGTGTGCTGCACCAGAGGCAGTTGTCTTGAGTATCCCAACTTCAAATCTCATTCTCTGCCCACACATAAAACAAGCCTGGTTTCCATGGCAACGTTCTGCCTATCACAGCCGTACTACAAGCACAGAAGGACAGTACCGTGATGCACTAGTGTAGTGTCCTTCACTGAATGTGGACATGTGAACCGAGAGCCGCTAGACCCAGTAACTTTCACTGTGTCGTTTACCTTTAATTCTGTAATTCTATTGATAGTGTTACAAGTAAATGGTACATACAGGCCAACGCACTGTCTCAAGGTAATAGAGACCTGTCCTCTTGCCACTGAATGAATACATCAAGTTTCTTTTTTTTTTTCTGTCTGTTGATTTTTATTTTTGAACATCTGACAGTTTTAAGTGTTTGTGTAATTGCTTACACTTCAACTTTCATTGTTTCCATTGTGTGTGTTCATGTCAGTTTGTTTATACATCTGTTTGTGTGTTTACTTGGTATGAGAGATCATGTGACGACTCCATTTGCTATCTCCATTGTCCTGCGGTAATCTCTATTCTTCAGGCGCAGCCCCACTCCTGCTTCACAACCTGCATGGGGTTGATTCAGACACACAGACAGACACACACACACGTCCGGACACACACTTTGTCAGCTGTTCACTGAGCAGAAGAGCGGACATTTCAGACCAATGTAAACAACAGGAGAATGGAGCAAGAATGTTAAATTGGATGGAGGCAAGTGTGTGTTCATGTGTGCTCCAAAGGCTGTTATCAGTGTGAAACAGCTCTGAGTCATGGCGCTTGTTGACCTTAGCAGGTCATCACCCAGCTACTGTAATGACATACCACTCAGGTTACACCAGTTAATGATTAGGAGCACAAAGACACGGCCATTGTAGAAAAATCAGTATGAGCAGAATCAGTTTGATCAGTGGAAGCATCTGCAGCACAAAAGGACCACAGCACTGATTTTACATGTTTTGGTCCATTTACTAAAAAATGAGAATATTTCTTATTACTGCTGGATGTTTTTCAAACCTTGCTGAAACCATTTCAGATTCTGAAATCAAATGGCAGACTATTGAGTTGTGCAGTTAATTTCGGTGAATGCCGATGTTTTCACCCGTGTCTGTTTGTTTGTTTGTTTACTTGCCAGCAGGGTTACACAAAAAGTACTTAACCGATTTGCACCAAACTCGTGGAGGGATTCCTTTTTCCTTTTATTTTTCAATTACAAGAGCAAGACAGACGTGTAGGATTGTTTGGCCTTGGCAGAGTTAGCACTGTCTTCTAGTTCCTTCCTAGTTGTCAAAGTTATATTACTGCTTTGAGGTAACACAGTGCAGTATTACCATTATCAACAATAATGAACTGTACCCGAATCATGTGTTATAAATAGTTGATAGATTACAGAGCTTAAGTAAGTCTGCTATTCATTTTTCTACTTTGCAGGAAGTAGATTTCCTCCAGGTTTTAGGATACATAAATACACTTCTTGTGTCTTGCAATTTGTGTGTGAAATTATTTTTCTTTTTCTTTTATTTTTTTTTTAAATTATATCTGTTCCCTCATTTAAAAATTCAGAATCTATGAATAAGCCAGAATTTTCCATTCCAAAAGTTTAATTTCTGGACATGTCTCCTACTTCACTGAAAAGTCAGTCACAAATCCTGCTGGTGTCTGCGCCTGTTAGACTCAGATTTAAGGTGAGAAGAGAAGAACTTCCTCTCATCAGCAAGTGAATGTGACAACAGCCTTCTAGTGTCAAACTATGCACCTCCATCATTCTGCTCGGTGAATCTTAAACATCCAAGTGAAGTGACAATAAGCAAAACACATCTTTGAGCAGAGGGGGACTTAAATGAAAGCCAGTGGGTGTCTGAAAAGAAAATACATTCCAAAATCAAGACTGCAATGGAAAATGCTCAGCGTTAATAAAATATATTTATATATATATATATATATATATACACACACACACATATATATTTATACATGCAGTAATGGAACTAAAACACACTGAAGCTACCCTTGGTGTAACTGTACACGTCCAAACTGTGCCTGTCTCTAAATCACCATTGCCAGGAGCGTCTATAATACTTGTGTAAAACTATGTGTGTCTTGCTGCCTTTCAGAAATGTGGTTTGAGTGTGTGTACTACCGCAGGTCTCTCTGCCCGTGTGTGTGGGTGTGAAGTCAGTGCATGTTACTGTTGTCGTCAGTGTCTTTCTGTAAGCATGAATGTGTCTGTGTGAATCTTTGCGCACGCTGTCCAAGTGCGCTTTGTGTGTTTGTGTGTGTCCTTTAAATCAACAAAAGAAGTGCTTTGGCTTAGTGGGCCTTAAAACCTGCCAACTCACTAACCTTTTGCATTGAGGGAGTCAGAGAGAGACGTACGCAGAGAGGAAGAGAGAGAGACAGTTTGTGTGTGGGAGAGACAGAGAGGGAAAGGGAGAGAGAAGTGAGATACGTAGGAGAGTGAAAGGTGTTTCTGTGCGAGAGAAAGAAAGTGGAGGTGAGAAAGTGAAACAATGTGTAAACACAATAAATAGAGTGAAATGTCCAAATTCAGGGGCTTGTTTCCATCATCAGACACATTGTTACCATGGAAACATGCCGATGATGCAGCAGGACATACAGTATGGCTGAAGAGGTTTTATCTTTGGGATGGCACACATTTTTTAGATTTATCTCTGTTCATTCACTCTGATGGTCACTGCTCATCGCCATTAGTTATTTAGGAAGTATGTTTTTTTTTGTTTTCTTTTTTAACTCATAACTACAAATTTGAAATGAATCAGTTCCTGTATTGGGTTTGTGAGGGTCACCTGAATGCATTGCAATGTCACTGGAAACATATGGGTTATAATTTCATACAGGTCTTCTCCACCCACATTCCTCCATTACAGGCCAGTATTACATGTTTCTCAGTGCTGCATCTTTCAGAGGGTGTTTTAGCTCTGCTTTCAAAGTGACAGCCATGACTGTTCAAAGTTCTTATGAGGTTCGAATGTTTTATTTTCTGTGAATGCCACAGCATGGACTATCAACCATGAACTACTTCAATTTTTAAATCAAGAAAAAAAATGAAATGGTTTTGTGTTCTTTTCTTCCAGAAACAATGAAGAAAAAAATACCCTATGACTGTAAAGCACAGAGATTATCTTAAACTAGCAGACATGCACATGTATAACAAACCAAATATGTTGAATTGCATGTATATTTTTACCCTCAAGAATGAACCAGAAGTGTCTCCACTCACAACTTTCCTCCGATAATCACAATCTCAAGATCTACATGAGTTTGTAGTGAAAAACACAGTGGAAAGAACAGGTGAAATGGTTGCATATATAAAAGATCTCTCAATCAAATCTCACATCTCAGAAACCTGGACCAAATCACCACTCAGAAAATGGGACATGACACACATATACCTACAGCCAGACAGTCACTCCACCCACTCATGAGATTCACTTGCTTCCTTGCATGTAGATGTCAGATCTGATAAAATCATCTTTTCTCTCTCTTCGCTTTGCTCCCTCTCATCTTAATGTCATCATTTAAACTGGATAAAAGAATTCAGCCCCGCATTGCTGTAGCTATCCTTGATATGTCACTAAGCTTTATTACACACATGAAGCGTGTAAAAATACATGCGTGCACAGAGATACGTACCAGGCTGTGTCAGCTCACAAAGACAAATACAAGTCAACTCTATTAGAATATAATTCATCATTATACTCACTGAATGAAAGAATCATACTGTATCTATCTATGTATACACACACACACACACACACACACATATATATATATATAGTTTAGCTTTTTTGATAAGCAAAACAATATTTTGACCTTGACACCATTTGTCATCCAGCTTAGGAGTGAGGAGGTCCAGGATTTACACATGGTGGGCTTCTGTTTGACTGTTGCAGTCCGTTTTCACCAACTTCTTCCTTATTTTGCTTTTTAAAAATATTCCAGTCAGCATGTCCTCCAGAGGTGATGTGCAAATTAAATCTCAGCTTGCAGGGTACATTTGGTGAAAGTGCCAAACCATGAAAAAGTTTTATGTTAAATTTAGGCTTTTTTGCCTAAGGACTGGGAGATTGAATCAGCAAAGAAACAAGGCAAAGCCAAGTGTGAGCGAATCATTATAAATAACCAGAATTAATTCTTAGACAGTTTGCCTTTTTCGACATGTTGTTGGAGACTTGATCTGGCTGTAAGTCAGTAGGAGTCATGAGGCTGTGGATCAAAGTCAAATCAAAGGTACTTTTCTGCTGGCTTTGACAAAAAAAGAAATCGGTTGCTATGCCAACTGTTGTGGTAACCAGGGAATATGTTCTCTCCCTTGTCGAGCCCTATACCTGTCTGAATCATTGCATCTGTATATTATTTTGGCAACTCCATGCACATTATTTGGCTCACAGTGAATGTCTTTGGTAAAGTTTTAGTCAACTTGATGAATTAACTTTCTTCTTTTTTTATTTTCTCCCTCTCCTCCTCCGTCCGTTCCCTTCATGCAGGAAACAGTAGAATATGCCTTCCTGATCATTTTCACTATAGAGACATTTCTGAAGATAATTGCCTACGGCCTGGTCATGCACCAAAACTCCTACGTCAGAAACGGCTGGAACATGCTGGATTTTGTCATCGTCATTGTGGGGTGAGTTCATAGCTAGTAAGTGAATAGTGTATGTGCGACAAATACATTCACAAACAAACAATGAGAATATCCCTTGAGCACAGCTGAGCATAAACCCTATGTGTATATGCACACATACACACTTATAGTCGCACAAGGATCTCAACTCAACATTTTGCTGTCCTTCATATGTGGCAATCTCGTGATCAAAAATGGATCATCAGCTTATCATTCTCATCTCACACATACTCACACACGTGTACTCACACAGGCACACCCACACACAATCTCACAAAGCCTTGTTTAAAGTGATGGTTTATCAGTAGACCACCTGGCCCCAGTGGGATGTAAACTGTGATGAGGTGTGAAAGGCTAAAGGTAAATATGCACAGACATATCAACCATGTATATGAGAACACACTTAGACACACAGGTGCATGTACACTGAGACAAAAGTGAAAGTACAAAGAGGACACATGGCTTTGGTCTTTGCTTTCTGTCTCTTTTTGCTTTCATCTTTTTTGCTCTGTTTTGATGGCATCTCCATCGCTCCTCTCTTCTCCCTCTTTTTTTCCTCTCTTTCAAACCTCTGCCTCCCTCTCCCTTTACCATTCCTGTCCCTCTCTCTCCCCAATCCTCTTTTTTCCTCTCCAGGTTGTTCAGTGTGGTTCTGGAGATGATAACCAAAGACGCTGACTCTGGCGGCCAGTCTGGAGGCAAACCTGGGGGGTTTGACGTCAAGGCCCTTCGAGCCTTTCGCGTACTACGACCCCTTCGCCTTGTTTCTGGAGTTCCCAGTGAGTTAAGTCTTGAACAGTTTTAATCAAGTCTCAAGTCACATGTCCTCATTTTGTTCCAACTTAAAAGCCATGCACACACACAAATATGTTTTCAGTTACTCTGGTTTATTAGACCTCTGCTCAGGTCTAATGTTTTTACCACTGTTATATATCTATAATTAGATATACTAACATGAATATTTGAAAATTTTTTTAAATTGTTTCCCTTCCTACAAGAAAAACATCTGTGTATCCCTACTGCTCTGCCCACTTCCTTTATTAGCCAGGAGATGCTGCTTCCTTCACTGTTTCTGTTTTCAGTTCACATCTGACCTTACATGAAGTTGCCCTAATGTGTCTGCATTCTTTGAGTTGCCATAGCAACGTATCATTCACTGGGCTCAGAGAGGGAAAGACCTCTGTGAAAGATGAAGTTGAACTGAGCTGAAATGACATTTTCAGTTCCATTCTAGTTCAACATTTGTCTTTGTTGGATGGTATATGCCGTTTAATTAAACGGTGGTATTTGGACTTGTTTGCTGGTGCCACAGCGGCCGCGTTGTTGGCTTTCATGCCTGTTCAGTGGTTTCATGAGGCTTGGAAAGATATAGATAATATGACACCCGATAGCCTCAGTGTTTCTATGAGTGTGTATTTATCTGTTTGTCTGTGTGTGTGAGTGATACTTGCACCTGCTGCCAGCTAAATAACCATATTCTAACCTCTGGCTGGCCTGCTACTTCTGATAATTAAATTAATCAATTAGTTGATCAAGAAAAAAAAACATTGACAACTATTTTCATAACTGACTAATGTTACTTAGCTTTTCAGGGAAAAGCCCTCACTTTTGTATCTGAATGGAGAAATTCTTTCAAAGCTGTTGAAAGAAGAAACCTGATGCTAACCTGTTACCAGACACAGATTTGGAAAACCCTGAGCGTGTGTGTGTATTTTTGTATGTGTCTGTGAGTTCCCTCTGACCTTGGCTTCTGTGCATCTTTGCAGGTTTACAAGTGGTTTTAAACTCCATTATTAAAGCCATGGTTCCCCTGCTTCACATCGCTTTGCTCGTCCTCTTCGTCATCATCATCTATGCCATCATCGGCCTGGAACTCTTCATTGGCAAAATGCATGCCACATGTTATGTGATACAAACAGGTAAGGTAGTAACTAATTCATTTATTGGTTTCATAACTTTGTGTGTGATGTTTTAATGTTTCAACCACGGTAGATGCCTGGCTTTCAGCCACTGAGATGCTGCTGTGGATGACATGCTGATTACCTTGTCTGATTAGTGAGAGACAAACTTTCCAAATGAACACTCAGTCCATGTTTTTTTTTCAACTTCTTAGTGTCCATTAAACTCAAACATATTTCCAATGATAAACAAACAATAACATCCAGAACACGAGTAACTACTCCAGCAGTAAGCTGATTACCTCACCAACCTGATCACCTGACCAGACAAAGACCATAAACCTTATTAGTTATATTAGTCCCACGGCCAACCTATGGCACAATGTGAACAGACATATACATTACAGCTAAGATAGATACAGGCTTTAATCCCTGAGAATGAATGGACACATGTACCTTGTA
This sequence comes from Toxotes jaculatrix, assembly GCF_017976425.1. Lineage (NCBI taxonomy): Eukaryota > Metazoa > Chordata > Actinopteri > Toxotidae > Toxotes > Toxotes jaculatrix. Next base: position 12,602,887 of record NC_054395.1, on the reverse strand, counting down.
TGTGAATGATGACAAGCTGCTGGAAACAGGACAGAACAACAGATGGTGGATTAAATCCAGTGATTAAATGACTAATATCTGGCTATTATGTAAACACGCTTGACCTTTCCTCCATTAGTGCTTCCAGCATGGCAGAATTATTCAAGAAGTGATAAACCGATGGATGGCTGTCAGTCATAAGTGTCACATATATACAAAGCGTACACACACAAACACACATCCTTGTTTTACTAGAATCATGGGGACCTGTAAATGACATAACGTCCCTTACCCTAACCTTAACCATCACAACAAAATACCTAACTCCTGCTCGTGCCCTGACTCTAACCTAATCCTAATTCTAACCTAAAACCAAATATTAACCCTCAAACAGCCATTTAAATTTGTGGGGTCCACCATTTTGGTCACTACAATGCTGTCAAGCCCCACAAGTATAGTGGGCTTCCTTTTTTCTGACCCCATCAATGTAGTAAAACGAGCTCACACACACTCGCATAAAAGCATAACCACAGTGGTTCTAAAATGGCTGACTGAGGAGCGAAGCAGCAGGGTTACTGGACTATACAGGAGTACGGCAGCAGTTTTCATAGAGTGTCGCTCCCTCTGTCGTCCCTCTCTCTCTCACGCATTTTTCACCTAATCCCTTCCTCTTTCCATCTTTTTCTCTCTTTGATCTGTTTGTTTGTGGATGTCAGGAGCAGCATTGTAGACTTTAGTCAAGGGGTCATGACAGAGTGAGATGGAAGTTCACTTTGATCCACCTTTGTTTGTGACTGTTGTGTTGGCCCCCGAGAGAAGGGATGTAGCCTGCGCGGGTTGGTAGGAGACGTGTCTGCAGCAAAACATGGGGACATGCATGGATTTGTGTGTGTGTGTGTGTTTGTGTTCAATGTTAATATTTAAAGTATGAAGGAAAGGATGTTGTATGCTCATTTACTGTGCATACACTGTACGTATGTATGTGCGAATGGGGGTGGGTGGGGTTTAATTTGAGTGTGTTTTTTCTGCAACGCTTATATAATGACGGCATGGTGACAGAACATCTAGTGATGAAGCATGACCTAGAGGGCTGTATGAAGGGATGTATGGACAGTTGATCTCCGTGTAGTCACTGATGCAGCTGACATAAGTATATGATTATCCTCGTATAGAGCCATGATGATGATGATAATTTCAAAATCAGCAGAAAATAGGATACGTAGGAACATCTAAGAAAAGGAGTAAGAGAAAAGAAAAGATAAACTATGACTCAGCAGACTCGATAAGATTATCAAGAAGGCCAACCATGTTGTGGGGGGGGCTGGACTCATTGACTACAGTGTTGGAGAGGAGAATGTTGTCCAGAGTAAGAACAATATTAGACTCTCCTTCACACCCTCTCCACCATGTGCTGATCAGTCACAGAAGCTCGCTCTGCAACAGACTCATTCTTCCACGCTGCACAACAGAGCGACCCAGGAAATCATTCCTGCCTGTCGCTATCAAACTATATTTTGAATATATAATTCCGAACTCTAAAAATTTCTTTAAAATGTTTTTCTGATATTGAAGTATATGTATATTCTAAGAGGGGGTATTGCAGTAGTTTTACTTTTATTCAACTTTCTATTTTTACTTTGTTTTTATTTTCATTATATTTTTATATTTTTTATTTTTATTTTTCATTTTCAATTGGGAGTTTGTGTCATGACTAGCCCCTAAGGGGGCTGTTCTTTGAACCCTTTTGTTTTGTTTGGATCTCTTTTGTGGACATTTATACCTTTTCAGATTCTTGTTGAGTTTGTTAAGTTTTGTTCACTGTTCCTGTTTTATTTTGAAATCATGGCCCTTGTGTATCTTCTCTTGTTCTACTTCCTGTCTTTGTCTTGTTTCCCTCCTTTTGTGATTGTCTGCCCCGCCCTAATTGGTTTCACCTGTTGCCCATTGCCTGGTGTATGTAAGTCTCGTTATTTCCCTGTGTCCTTGTTGGTTTGTCTGTGTTCCATACCCAAGCCTGTTTCCTTGCCTGAGTGTGTGTCTTCCCTGTGTTTGTTCCCATACCTGTGCCTTGCATTTTTTCCCCACCTCACGGACTTACCTTGGTTTCCTCTGTTTGCAAGTAAGAACGTTTAGTATTTTCGTTTGGTTTGGTCTCTGAGTATTTTTCTCCTGCGTGGATGATTTTTGGTTGTTTGACTTTTCTTACCTGGCCCTGGACACTTCCAGTGATTTTTGGTTCATTAAAAGACTTTAAGTTACTCCTAGCCTGTCTTGGGGGTTATTGCTTTTGGGTCCTGGCCTGATCCCTAGTCTTAGCATAACAGTTTGTCCATAACCAAAGAATTTCCCTACAGGGATTAATAAAGTTTTTCTGATTCTGAAAAAAAAAGAAAGAATAATATATCCAAGATTATGATATCAAAAGAATATGATATCAGTGTTGTCGGAGGCTAAGACTCCATATGGAATAAGCAGTAAAAAGAGAAGATGAAATATTGCGATAAAAATGGCTCTGCTGTAATATGTACTGTATTGGAATGGCGAAAGTTTCTTTATTTTTTAATGGAAGAGTGGAGCATTGTTACAGCAGAAGCACAGTCAGCCTCAGACAGCCAAAAGACCTGAACTGACAGGCCTGCAGAGTCTCTGTAGACAGTGGGGGGTAAGATGTTCACTATTGGCTCCATCGTGTGAATCCTTGGACTGTACTGTAAGAAATATTCTGAAAAACTACAGAAGAACAAGTAATACTAGGATTCATTTGGACATACTGAAGGCTTTTATATTGTAAATATCTGTGCAATTGAAGAAGAGCCCTGTGGTTTTTATTTCATGTCAGTGTTTCCATGTCAGCTACACAGCTCTCTACAATAGAATCAAGTCATCGTGCATGGTTTTATACTTCATATGGTGGGCTAATGGAGCGTTTCAATACATGGGGATGGATCTCTCATTTGGTTTCAATTCAGTTATGACTTTTTGTTTGTCTTTACTATGCACTGATTTGAATAATGGATTCATCTGTCTCTGTGCCCCACCAGGTGCCCTTGCTGAAGAAGAGCCCACGCCATGTGCGGTATCAGGGCACGGCCGCCACTGCCTGCTCAATGGTACAGTTTGCAGAGAGGGCTGGCAAGGCCCCAACAATGGCATCACCAACTTCGACAATTTTCTGTTTGCCATGCTCACTGTGTTCCAGTGCATCACCATGGAGGGCTGGACTGATGTTCTCTACTGGGTAATCTGCCGCTCTGAATTAGAATTACTCTAATGAAGCCTACACGGGGCACCATTTTTTTTGGTTTGTGAATGTGTGTGTCTAATTTTTGGAATTTCTGATTTTGACAGAACCTGTAAAATACAGTTCTTCTAATTTGGACAAAATGATAAGATGACATATGAAAGGGTTATGTTTCACAATTACAATAATAATTATAGAAAAATTAGATTTTTTTTAATGGAAAATCTACAGGCTGCAAGAAACATACTCACTGTGGCCTTTAATATATAAAATATCATATGACCATCTGTTTCTATGTCGTCTACAAATTCAAGCTATACAGATGTTTTTATTTCAAATAGGTCCTCAGGGAGTCTGAACCTGAACTGTCAACCTTCTTTAGTTAACAAAAAAAAAAGAAAAGCACAGGCTCACTTCAAGACCCTCAGCTTCTCATTAGCAAAAATCCGCAACAGCTTTTAATTAGCCACAACACTCAGCATTGAAACTCAACTCCGAATGAGTTTTCATCACAATCCACCCACATCCTTTTATTGACGAAGACTCTCATCTTTGAAATAATGAACCTCTCTCCCTCCTTCTTTCTCTTTCGTCCTCTCTCTCTTTCTCTCCTCACACATTATTTACTTCTCTCATGCATGTATGTGTTACCATGGCAATTCCATGCTAAGACTGCTGTTAAAGTAGTGAAGGAAGGAGACTTGACAAACCTAAAGGAACCTTTTTTTTTTTTTTTCAGAGGGATGATTAGTGCTTAAGTAGAATTGCATACAAGAAAAGTAGTTTTATTGTGCAGAAAGACTGGACCGTAAAAACCCATTTTGTGGTTATAAATGAACAAACTCCAACTATCAACACTTAGTGTCTCTTTGCCAAACAGCTCTATTAAAAGGCACCCATGCTCTGTGGTGTGGTCATTTGCCACATTACTAATAGATGCCTTCTAATACCTCTTCTCACTCATTACCAACCCTGTTGTCTCTCACATGGTGCCCTCTAGTGGTCATGGTTGAGAATGGATGAGCTCTCTCCCTCTAAAGAATGACTTTCAGTCGCCATTAAATTTATAAAATATGTAAAATCCAGTAATGAAGAGGTGAAACCCTTGAGTGAAACAAGATGGGTTTTTACTCCAAAAAGTACAAATACATGAAAGTCTATGCAGTTAAATTAATGAGGTACTAATGTAATACTTTCAGCATTACAGCACACGGTGGCTATTTGGAAGAAGGAACACCAGCCACCTGGCATTTGTATTTGAAATTTAATCTTTTATTTAGGTCATGAATTGACATGTATGTTTTTTTTTGTTTTTTGTTTTTTTAAGGCTGTGCCTGAAAGTAAACTGTAAATACCTGGAGTGTTCAGACGCACTAAACACCATTTTCCTTCCGTTAATTCAATTCATGCGTGTGTCTGTGGGGTTTATTTGTGTAATCCTAGTTTCTCTGCTTGTGTTTTCATGTAGATGAATGATGCGATGGGCTTTGAGCTGCCTTGGATTTACTTCGTCAGTCTGGTCATCTTTGGATCCTTCTTTGTGCTCAACTTGGTCTTGGGTGTGTTGAGCGGGTAGGTTCTGACCGTGCTTGTCTTTGTTGTGAGTTGTGCTTATTCCAATATATTATATCTCTTTTTTGTAACTCCTGACTTTTATGACTTATTTTAGTTCATTACAAACAATAAGAATATTTTCAGACTTATTGTATATGGTTCCATACATTTTAATTTTTCAAATGTATGTAGCACTTGTACTGTGATCCTGTATAGTATTATGTGACCCAGGTTCTACTGTCTTTACGCCCTGCTCTGTCCAGAGAGTTTTCCAAAGAGCGAGAGAAGGCCAAAGCTCGGGGAGACTTCCAGAAGCTACGTGAGAAGCAGCAGTTAGAGGAAGACCTAAAGGGCTACCTGGACTGGATCACCCAGGCCGAGGACATCGACCCCGAGAACGAGGAGGAGGGAGATGAGGAGGGCAAGCGTAACCGTGAGTTACCCGGACTTTTTAAGAATTAAGAAAAGAAAGAATATAAACAGACCTGTGAGTTACCAAGCCTTAACTTTCTCTGCCTTAAATTTACTGTTGCACATCTCTTTGCCCCATCAGTAGTGAAAGGAGGGAGGTGAGGAGGGCAAACTATTACTCACCTAACTGTTATTACACTCTGATAAGGTCACTTTGCCTTTTATATATCATCAAGAAACATTTCACATATCTAAAAAAAAAAAAGACTCTCTAATGACTAAATGATCTAAATGATCTCTGTCAAGTATGTGAGGAGTTTATATCTATAGTGACAAAATGAAAGTGCACTGACACACTGATGCTGACAAAGACGATAATCTCATTGTCTTATACAGTTTGGTACAACAGACCATACTTTGTACATGGAGCCAGAAAACAGTTATATACAGCACCAAAATGAGACATCCACCATCTGAAAGAGGCAAATTATTTTTTCGCAAAATGATTGTGGTTGAGTGAAGCACATAATGGCTTAGTATTACAGTAGTCCTCTTAAGAAATGCTCTTACATCATTTGATTTTTTCCTGTTGTTTCACATTGCTGGCATTAAATAGAGAATTATTGCCTTTCATGTGTGTCATCTCTTCGCTCGCACCACTTGGAGGTGAACCACAATGCACCGCAGTATCACGCTGTGTATAGTTGTAAATGTTACACACATACAAATCCATCAAAATGAGTTAATCGTGAGCATTTACATGTGTTAGGTATTTCACATCCTCTCTTACAAAACTGAACTGATTTGCATGGACCTACACTCTCTGCAGGTTAGGGCTGTTGTGATCCCCTTTCCATGGAACCAGCAACCATGTTTGTTACTCAGAGGGGGCTGTAGTACAGAACTGGCCCCACCATTGTGTTCTCTTTTTCTGGATTAGTGACATAAGATTTCTGCAAAACTGCCCATGGGTAAATGTTTGATAGATGTTTGATATAAAATTTGGCTTATTCTGATCTGGAGTAGGCTTATTGTGGGAACAGGATGTTTCCAAACTGCATTGTTTTCCAGTGAGACAATCACTAGGACAGAATTCTGTACTCATGCAACCATTTTCTGACTAGCACAGAAATGGGAAGTCACTGCGTCAGACTGTTTGTTTGTGTTGACAGTGAAAATGAGGATTAAGAAGTTGCGGGTGGTTGCGTGAAACATCTTGAGAGTTTCTTTAAAAATGCAGTTATGATTTCCTTCAAAGAAACTTCAAACATAGAACAGCAAAAGGAGGAAAAACATTTTCTCTTATCAAAATAGATTTAAAAGATTCTACCCAACATTAAAGCTCCTCTTTTTTTGTAATGATGCTGTTCTTCTTTGTTTCCTTCCATTCGCTGTGGGAGACATTTCCATTCACTCCCTTGTCCTTCAACCTTTGTTTGAGCTGAGATGAAAGAATCTCAACTTTATCACTCACATAGAGAAAATGTCCTAGATTTTTTTTTTGTTTTCCTCCTTTAGAAGATACAAAATGACAGTTATCTATCGTGCAAGAAAACCTTGGCTTGTTCACAGGTTGCCAGTTGCCTTTCACCTGTAGCAAATGCACCCTCTGCTCCAATCACAGGTCCAGTCTTTCCATTTGCTTGAAAGGTTAGAGGGGCGGTGTCTGAGAATTGGCCAACTGTTCATACTCAAACAAAACAGGGGGCAGCATATTACCAGAAAGCTGGGTTATTCACCTGTATTGGATGAAAAAGGGAAATATGCTCTTTGGAGAATAATGAGTGTTTATTGGTAACGTTGCTGAGTGCTGAACCAGCTGTACAGAAAACTGACTGTTGGTTGGACAAAACAACCAATCTGAAAAAGTCATCTTGGACCTTTAATCTGCATTTTCAGCTGTTTTCAGACATTTTATATTGGCAAATAGCCAAGAACTACTTACCATAATGCGTGTGATGAAAATAAAACAAAGACGGAAATATACTCTTGAGACGAACTTACTCTAAGCCAGGGAGAACAATTATAGTTGGATATTTCCTGCACATTTGTCTCATTCTTTCCATTACTGACTTTAAGGCACTGGCACGTTTTTTTTTCCATCATTTAAAAGACATAATTCCCCTCTGAAGAAACCACTAATAAAACAGAGTCATTGGCCCGGGGCTCATCTTCAGCACACCAATGCTGAATGTTCCTTCCCTCATTTCCTTTGTAATATTTAGTTTGAAGAAAGGGGAGACCAGTGGCTCACTGATTAGTGCTGTTATCTTACAATGAGAATGTCGGCGTGTGTGTGGAGTTTGCATGCTCCCTGATGCCTGCTTGGGTTTCTTCTGCGTGTCCAGTATTGCCTGTAGATGCCAATGTGAGTGTTAATGCAATTGCCTGTTTGGTGGCAAAGGATACTAACCAGTCCAGCATTCACCCCTTTCGCCTGTGCCTCAGAGCTGTTGTAACACAACACATACAGAAAGGAAATATTTACATATATAATTTCAATAATTTAGTTCCAATCATGAAATAGATTTGTGAGTCAGGGACAGGGAATGTGGGCATAAATCACTTGAAACCCATCTGCTCCTTTTAAAAAAAAAAAAAAAAAAAAAAAATGTGTGTGTTGCGTGCCTTGTTGTAAGCTGTAGACTTTGTAAAAGTGTGTGAATAAGTTCCCCTGGTATGGCCTGTGGTGATGTGTGATGGCAGCCTCGCCTCTCCTCTTAATACTGCTACAGTGCCTTACAACCATTCACAGTGCGGTCAGTGCATTTGTACCTGTCCGTTTTTTATGTCCTTCAGTAGTTGCCCTGCTTTTGACTTCTGCTGTCATTGCTGTAGACAACACACCCAAAGCAACGTACTAACTTTCTTTCCTTGATTCCTGCAGTGTCTGTGTGCCTTTAAAAAAAAAAAAAAAAAAAAAAAAAAAAAAGTCTATAGATTGCTGCTAACATTAGTTTTTTTCCCTCTTCCTCCTTTTTCTTCCTTTTGTTTCCTCACATCTTCTCTTGTCGCCAACAGTTCTCTGCCTTCCATCTCCTCTTTTCTTACTGAGGTCTTGTTTACTGCTAATCCCTCCCAGTCTAACATTGTATTATATAGTTACTCTGTCCAGAAATCATAGAGCTAAAACAGAATTTCTGAGGCCGATCTTGTTGAGAATTTTGTATATTTTTAACTTTTTTTTTCAAAGCTCAAGATATATCTGCTGAGCAGGGCATTTTACAGTCAGTGCTGTCTGGTGGACAGTGTGATAACGACACTGTTTCAAAACTACCTCAAACACATCCTTGGTATTTCCTTACTGAACTTTTCTGGTTACTTATCTGCTGACATAAACTGCAAGCTTATACATATGGTAGATATACTGCACAGTATAACCAACCGACTGGCTTTGTATTTACCAATGACTGTGGATATTTAAAAACCAGTTCGTTTACTGTAATGTCTCAAGGCTTTAATGTTTCTTAGCCAGTCTGTGACAGAAAGAAGATATTACTGTATGTCCTGTACACTTGTTTAGTAGCTCCTCTGGACATGGTAGCTGTCTCAGTAGTTTGTACTGTAGCTGTCTCTTGCTGTACATTCCTCTCTCTCTTGTTCTGCTGTGTACTGACTCACTGCTTCCTCTGCTGTCTGGCTGTGTGAACTGCATGTTGGTAACACCAAGGGGTCACGCTGGCTGACCTCACTGAGAAGAAGAAAGGAAAGTTTGGCTGGTTCACTCAGTCCACAGAGACACAGGGTAAATGTGTTTGAGTGTGCGCGAGTGTCTGGGGGTGTGTGTGTGTGTTTTCTTTCGCATGTTGAGGACAGTTCATCTTTGTCCTGGAGGGGTGTCTCTGCATGCATGTGCTTCGCTTATGCTTTTGTTTGTGCTTTTGTGTTTGCATGCCCTTTGTTACATCTGACCTGATCCTTGTCATCCTCATCATGAGAAAACTCATTTCATTGCATTGCATTGACCTCTACCAGCAAACAAAGCCTAACTGCTAGTAGAATTAATCAACACTTGATATTGTAGATCAGTTGACAGGAAGAGAAAAAAAATCTCCTTGAGGCAAATGTCATTTTGGAGGAGGACAATGGTAACAGTACTGAGCAGCAACATCTTCTTTGCAAGAGGAAGAGACAGAGTTTATGGGAAATGTTGCTTTTAATTAAAAAAAAACAACAAAAAACTATGAAATATGAAACTATAAATTATAAGACAGAGGTTATCTTGAACATGGTTTAATGCTTAATAATCATATTAATGATACAGATGCACGTGTAGCACCTTCAGAGTGTTTAAAGATACAGTATAAAATAAGGTTTTTTTTTTTTTTTTTTTTTTTTTTTTTCAATGCACATTACTATTGCCATACATAAATGGTAGGCATGGTATCAAAAGCCCTAACTTTAAATGAATAATACATGTCACTGTCACAATGTCTTAGGTAAATCATTCAAATTTGTGTGGATTTAAATGTTTCCCACGGATCTGTTGCCTCAGCATGCTCGACGTGCTGTACTTCAACAAAATTCAACTTTTTTTTGCCAGCAAAGTTCATTTAGCTTGTGTTTTTTTTTTTCATTTTTAATATTGCATCCTGACATACCCTGTGATGTATAAAAATGCGTTTACCTAAAATGAGAGTTTTCAATTAATCTCATGGCTGAAATTAATTGAATTTACTTGAATTTACTCTGTGGGTCAAAAGTAAACAAAACTGTCTCACTATTTGTGTTCAGATCCCCCATCCACTCATCATCATTTTGAATTCCTTTCATTGGTCACTTATAAAGACAGTATTTTATGCATGTGCAGTATATATGATTTCCAGTATGTTGTAACCCTGTCACCAGGTAAGTAATACTTGTTTCAGAGTACAGACCTGGACCAAATAGTTTGATCAAATAATTCACCTGGACAATGCAACCAGTGCTGAAAAGATTCATCAATCACTGGATACTTGTTACAAATAAACTGTTATGTCTGAGTAACAGTATTCATGTTCGGATAGGTTTCCATTTGATAAATGACAGGAATAATTTCCAAAGTGTAATTTGACTCAGGTCTGGCAGCATGTGCTCACTGTGACTTGATCAATGCAGAAACCTTACAATTCATCGTTTTTGCAGCGTTCACAAAACAGAACAGCTGGTTTCACACCTTCTCTGCAACTGAAGATCCAAGATCTAGTTGCAATGGATGTTTGCAATATGTTTTTTTGGGTTAATGTCAGACCTTGAGAAGAAGTCACCTTAACATTTTCTATCTTACATCTGCATTTTTTTTCACATTTTCAGTTTCAGTTGTTTTTCTTTTCTGGTGATTTGGCTTGGCCCATAAGCTGCGTGAAACGTGAAAGTAAAACAACATTTCAGCTGACACATCTACAGGCAGAAAAGTTCACATTGGAGATTCATACTTTGAATCAACAACTCAGATCTAAAAATATGAGCTAATTTCTAATTGTATATTGAAAGCTCATGATAACTTGATTCTTGCAGTGTTTTCAGTATCTTTTTTTCTTCTGTATTTTAAAAGAAAAACCCAAAACGTTTCACTTAAAACATATTTCACTCTAGAACCAAGCCAAACCAAAAATGCATGTGTGTCAATAGGAAAATCTATCATAATGTGACTTTTTGGTGAAATCTGTTTCCTGCAGGACACAAAGTTTTGTCCTATATTTCTTTGTTAACATAACTGCTTATGTTTGTGTGTGTGATGCCACAGCGAGCATGCCCACCAGTGAGACAGAGTCTGTGAACACAGAGAATCACAATGGAGAGGAAGACAAATCACCTTGCTGTGGACCGCTGTGGTGAGTGTGACATATTATACACAACAGTCGGACATGTGATTGACAGTCCTGTCAGTCAAATTATAATGAGCTAAATGAAAGATGTCCACTGAATTTTTCAAGGACACTTTGACCAGATAAATTACAATCACAATAACTTTTATACAAATTATATGTGTAACTTAAAACCAGAGAGCACTGTTGCAGATGCTGTTGCCCTTTATTAAAAGTTGCTTCATGTTTTATTCTCCCCAGTCAAAAAATTACTAAGTCAAAGTGCAGGTTAGTACGTTGGTGTGGCACTGCATGGTAGTTGTGTTCTTCATGCATTCATTTAATTCAGCTCATCTTGCATGGCTGATTTTTTTTTTTTTTTGCCTCATATTTGAATTTCTCAGATCCCTCATGTTTTTATCCGTGTTTACGTCCACTTTATGTGTCACTGTCATGTTTCATTTCTGACTAACCAGTTACTGTCTTTTTCCTGGCCTCACCTCTGTTCCATCATAGTGTTTGACTTAAATCTACCTTTATAATCTGTTTTTGCCTAATTTGATTCATAGTGATGTTGTGCTCTCATTTGATTTCATCACGTGTTAAATTTCATATGTGAGAAATAAGACTTAATAATCAAATAAATCAGGAATCTAGTTATAAGAGCTGATTCCAAAACATGTTAAATTCAGTAAAATTTTCTCTAAAGGAAATATTATCAAAGCTTTGACGTGGTTTATTCAGTCTCATTTTGGAGCTGCACTCTTATGAACTTGGCCACGTGTATCCTGACCATTGATCTTAAAGTGAAACTGTTTGTCAGTCGTCAGTGGCGGCGGTGGAACCGCTTTTGCCGCAGGAAGTGTCGTGCAGCTGTGAAATCGGTGACGTTTTATTGGCTGGTCATCATCTTGGTGTTCCTCAACACTCTCACCATCGCCTCTGAGCACTACAACCAGCCAGACTGGCTGACTGAAGTACAGGGTATCTATTTTTTTTTTCCTGCTGTAAAACATGTATTCAAGTCAGTTTTCTAGAATTTGTTCAAGAAATATTCTATAATATTATAAGTTATAATATATATTATATATTAACAGTTTGTTCCTGAAGTCTTCTCCCCCTCCTCTTCTCTCCAGATGTAGCCAACAAAGTTCTGCTGGCGATGTTCACCCTGGAGATGCTGGTGAAGATGTACAGTTTGGGGCTGCAGGCCTACTTTGTGTCCCTGTTTAACCGCTTCGATTGTTTTGTGGTGTGTGGAGGCATCATAGAGACCATCCTGGTGGAGCTGGCCATCATGTCTCCTTTGGGCATCTCTGTTTTCCGCTGCGTACGCCTCCTCAGGATCTTCAAAGTTACACGGTGAGCAACAGGAAGAGATGACTTAAAAGCAGATATAATAGTTATTGTATGAGTCAGCAAGCTGTTACGATAAAGTCAAAAGGCCATAGCAGCAAAAATTTAAGTACATTTCAGGCCCTTTTGAATATAACAGTGAAAAAAAAAATTCTATTTTCACCTTTCAGTTCTATCCAGACCTATGCAATGAGCCATGGTAGTTCTTACTAAGGTTTTCATGCCTTGTCTGCCAGTATTTCCACATTTACTCCTCATAACCAGGTCTTCGGTTGGTGTTCTGTGTGTCTGTCCGTCTGTTAACTTGTTTTTATTTTTTTTTTTCCTTCTCCAGTCACTGGGCATCTCTCAGTAACCTGGTGGCCTCTCTGCTCAACTCCATGAAGTCCATCGCCTCCCTGTTGCTGCTGCTCTTCCTCTTCATAATTATTTTCTCGCTGCTTGGCATGCAGCTCTTTGGGGGCAAGTTCAACTTCGATGAGACTGTGACCAAGAGGAGCACGTTTGATAACTTCCCCCAGGCCCTGCTCACTGTGTTCCAGGTTAGTGCTTAGTTTTATTCAGAACTCAGAACGGATGTGATTTGCACGGTGTTTGACGTCTGAAGACAAAGAAGGCTTGAACTAATTCATCACTGCAGTAACAATCAGAGTGCTACAGTATTATTTGCTGGGGAAAACTAATTATCATTTTAGCATTTCAAAATGTTATCTAATGCATTTTCAAATCCAATATTTCTTTAGCATAATCTAATCTAATACCTACCTAAATGCTTAGTCACACTGTCACGGGGAGACCCCATGCCCTAAAGTAAGGCACATGCACTACACACTCTTTCTCAGGTATTTTTCACTCTTTCTCTCATTTTATCTGAATGTTAATCCTGGTGTGAACGGCTGGTGGTGATGTGTGTGGTATGAACTTTTGGAGGAGGGGGTGAAGGAGAGAAGACACATTGTGATTGTGTATTCGATTTATTGAATTTAAATTGTGTTCACCTGTCTCCTTTGTTGCACTTATTCCTCTGTCAGACCAGGATCAGCCAAACCTGGGCTGGAGCATTCCATTTGGTTAAATAGGGGGGGTTTACAGGGGAAGAAACCAAGTGTGGTAGAGTGAGAGGGGTGTTTTGTCTTTTGTGGTGAAATGGCCAGTATAAGTGTCTTGTTTAAAAAGAAATATGTGTTTTTAAAGTAAGTTTAACTGAACTTCTATTTGATAATATGTTATTTGATATTGTTATTATTCTAAGTGTTCTGGAAGAGATAATTGATATTGATTTCTTGAGAAGGTACAGTCCTCCAATATAAAGGTGAGGAGGCTGCGGTGGCCGGGGGCTAGAGAGGAGGGAGGCACAGCTCCAGGTCGTAGCTCCTGCCTTGGGCCCCAACTTCAGGGGCATAGTCAGAAGGGCAGTTATCCTGAAATTCTTTTCTTGTGTATTATTTTGATTTTTCTTGAGAAGTGCGTTAGTTTTATTTATTTATTTTCCCCCCTTTTGCTTAGTTTTCTCTTTCTGGTTGGCCTAATGTGCACTTTTTGCTTCAAAGTTTTTGAACAAGGCTCCAATTTTGTCAGATAAAAAGGGATTTGGAATTGATCCAGACTGCCACAACTCATTGTTGGATACTGGGTTTCTCTGCCACCCTCACACACACACATTGCAGGCAGGGAGGTTTTAAAGCCAGACATCTTGCCGTCTGACCAAGAGGTTATTTGGATCTATTTTAATTGTTTAAGTTCAACAATGAGCGCAAAGCGCTAGATCTTGGGCGCATGGACTTCGTTGGTGTCTCTAAGCGCACCTACCTTTTGGAGATGCTGGTGCTTTTGGTTCATGTAGGTCAGGGGTGTCAAACCTGTTCCACAAAGGGCCGGTGTGGCTGCAGGTTTTTGTTCCAACCAAGCAGCAGCACACCAGACTTGACTCATTTAATCAACTGATCTCAGTCTTCAGACAGTTGATTGGTCAAACTGTGTGCTCTTGATTGGTTGGAACAAAAACCTGCAGCCACACCGGCCCTTTGTGGAACAGGTTTGACACCCCTGATGTAGGTGGAGCGGTGCAAAGTGCGGAGAGAGAGAAGTGTGTTATAAATCAGACGCGGCACAACATGAACGCACAGCACCATGCGTGTTGTCAATAAATTCAATAAAAAATTCAGATCAATCAGATGTCTTTTAGTGCTACTCTAGCCAATGCTGCAAACTGTCACATCATGGTATTCAATTTTTATATATATATATATATTTTCTTCACATCAGTCACAGGGTAAATGATTGACATGGCTGTATTTGTGTGTTTGCCAGATCTTGACAGGAGAAGACTGGAATACAGTGATGTATGATGGTATCATGGCGTACGGTGGTCCGGCTTCCTCTGGAATGGTGGTCTGCATTTACTTCATCATCCTCTTCATCTGTGGAAATTGTATCCTACTGGCCATAAACACACACACACCTACACACACACACACACGCACTGTCATTCTCTGCTCACACACATATTAAAATCGACATTTTCTCACTTGCTTGTGTGAAAAGGTTGTGTATTGATATGGAGCCAGCTGATGTCGTCCCACACTCACAAAGCCCCGGTGAGTTTAGATTTCATCCTGCCGGTCCCTGTTTTCTCCTTAAGTCACATGACCAGATATCCTGCTAAATGTCTTCTTGGCCATCGCTGTTGACAACCTGGCAGACGCAGAAAGCCTCAACACAGCACAGAAGGAGGAAGAGGAGGCCAAGAAGAGGAAGAACAGTGCCAAGTACAGCTGAGGCCTCCTCAATATTTTACATTTAGATTTTCTGTTTAGTTGCTTTTGCAGTTATGTCACATTTGTGACAAGACGGAAAAGCAGTCCTTTGCCTTGTTAGTTACTCCCTCTCTTTTATCTGTCCCAAACAGGGAGACAAGCACAGATAAGAAGAGGGTTGAAATAACAGACGCCAAGGATGATGAGACCAAGGTAAAAGAGCAGCTCCAGTTCTCTTCTAAAATCATGCAAATTATATGATTTTATGTATGTTGAATGTATACATTGTATTGTAATTACGACCACCTGTCTGAAAGTGCACCATTGGTTTAGTTGTCGTCTTAGTAACTGTGCATTTTCAAAAGGCTAAACCTGATGTCCTCTGTGTAGGTGCCAGTAGAGGTCATGCTAGAGGAAGACAAAGAATTGTATCCGGCCATCAACTCTCCAGGTAAAGGGGACTTGTTTTGAGAAGGAGGAGCTTTAACTGAGTAGTGCTCAAACTGGGGTCCACCAATCATCCCATCCATCGCCTCATCCAGTTTTATTGTTCTGTATTGGACTAAATCAGAAACAAAGGTCTCTAGTGTTATTTCAGTATTGATGAGTTGAGTTTAGATTGTGGCACAGAGTCGGCGCTAAAATAAATATCCACGCGGGGCTCAAGGGCCTGTGGCACAAAATTATTCGCATGTAGCAGTCATGCATAGATACAGCGAAACCATTCAGTGGGATGCTCCCCAGAAGGAATTTCAAAGAAAAAAATCAGTCCATTCTTGCTACTTCTCTGACAACAACCTGACAAACTTGTGATGTGTAAGTGATGAGCGCGGTGGCCTGATGTGCCGACTCTTGACACTGGCATTTCAAGGGAGAAATGACAAGCTTTTAAATATGAATGAAGCAGGGACCCACTTGTGGAGTTCACTCTGTTGTGGCACAAATTCTTGATTCACCAAGGTAGTTATGAAACTGAGGGCTCCAGCAAAACAAAACTTCATACACTAACACTCCGCACTTATGAAATGTCTACATATAGTTTTTTTCCGAGATAAACAGCTGAGCAACACGGAATTCAGATTTTCATTTGCCAAAAGTATCAGTGATGTAACTGCAAATACAACACAAAGATTGTTTTCACAAATGTTTCTGCCCCAGGGTGTGATGATGATGATAATGACGACCTCCCAGACGTCCCCTCTGGTCCTCGCCCTCAGAGGCTGTCTGAACTCACCATCAAAGAAAAGATTCCGCCCATCCCGGAGGGCAGCGCCTTCTTTATCTTCAGCAGCACTAACCCGTGAGTCTCGTACAGGTTTGGTAGTATCGATACAGGTCAGCCTGTTCGGTGTAACAGGAAACAAAAATCCATTACAGCAGACACAAATATCTGATTTTAAAGCTGTGTCACAAAGCCAGACTTGCTGCCCTACACACTGTACAGACTCTGCCTCTGTGCCTTATTCTGTTTTCTCACATTTTCATCCTGTGACCCTCTTTTTTTTCCCCTCTCTCTAGGATTCGTGTGTTCTGCCACAAACTGATCAACCATCAGATCTTTACCAACCTCATCCTGGTCTTCATCATGCTCAGCTCCGTCTCTCTGGCTGCTGAGGACCCCATACGCAACTCTGCTCGCAATATTGTACGTAGACCACCTCCAGTACTGCAGTCTACTGTCCTAAAAGGCTACCCCACTTCCACATTTCCACATCATCTTTGAAGAGTTTGTCACTGTAGCTGACAATTGGCCGTCACGCAGACATTCTGAAATGTCACAGTGGGAAAACCACAGGTGTAAATGATAAGAACAGCAATGGCTGAATTCCTTTTAGCTGCTTCAGTTTCAGGGTCCTGATACTGTGCATGCTGTCATGCTGTCTCACTGCCATGACTTACTGGGATATTTGAAAAAAAAAAAAAAAAAGAACTGTTAATGTTTTGAGTGACACCTGTGCTTTTACAGGTCAAAATATCTGCTTTGAAAAAGGCCCATGGAAAGCACTTAAACAACATGAAGAATATTAAAGTACATTGGCAGAATTTTCATGTTGAGAAATTACGTATATTAACTAACACATGTGGCCAACAGTAATTGTTTTGATTAGTTTTTACTTAATAGTCTGAGCATTTTTTGCTTCTCTATTTCACTGCCTCACAGTACTCCATCAGAAACCTGCCTGATCCTACATTTACTATTAAACCCACATTTCTATTTCAGTAAGAGTGAGTTTCATATTATATAACCTTAACATTATTATGATGTTTTATTATGTGTACTTACATATCTACAAACCAAAACAAGCTGCACTGGGCAATTTCAAATGCTTAGCAGACCCAACTGGTGACTTGAAATTTCAGGAATTCAACACTCAGAAATTATGTAACGTGATGACAGCAAAGCGCTCACAACAGACGTGGCACTACGTGTGCTTTAGCCCCGCTGTGCCAAGCCAAGCCGCTATGACATGTGTTTCCACTACAGCCTCACAGCGCGGGGTGGGTATCTGCACCGAGCCACGCTGCTTGCTGTGGTCCTGCGCGGTGGGAGGGCCGACCACAGCCAATCTGTGACATCTCCTCTTAGCTCCTAATTATGTCCCTGGGCAGCTAAACTCGTGTGTGTCGTTCTGGGGATTAGAAACCCTGTAACTGTCGGCACAAAATCTAACTTTGGGGAGTCTAACTTTGTGTGAATTCTGAAGTTCTGTCATATGAAATTTTAATTCACACGTTCCTTGCTCTCACAAATTTGAGTGTTTCATTTGGCCAGCAGTGTTCAATTTGCGGAGGCAGGGCTTTTTTCCATTGAAACATTGCCAAGTGCAGCTACAAATTAGTTTCATCTGTTTCATCTGTATTCTGTACAGCTAAAAGTGTTATAGATCATTCACTGTGCTGTTAACCTGGAATGACTCAAACTTGTGCATTGCCTCTTGCAGATACTTGGTTATTTTGACTATGCTTTCACCGCAATCTTTACTGTTGAGATCCTGTTGAAGGTAAATGTCCTGTGCGTGCTGTGTTGTGCTGTGCTGGGTAGAGCTTCAGTAACCCTGCGTGCATATGTCACTCTGATTGCCTCCTCAGATCCTAGGCTATGCAGACTATGTCTTCACTAGTATGTTTACATTTGAGATCCTTATTAAGGTAAACAATAAACACTGTTGTGCTGCCTGAGAAACAACCCACCACTTCCAAGCTTGCTGCACATGTCCTCCCCATCCTCATTTTTGTCTCTATAATTTTTTAAATCAAAATGGCCGGCTGCTTGTCTTGTTGTCATGGCGCCAGTCCATCAACGTGGAGCTCATACGTTGTTGTCAGATATTTTTTTTGTCTGTCAGTCACTTTTCCATCACGGCCCACTTCCCCTCTTCATCCTCGACCAGTTTATGGACCAGTGGCTCGCCAGAGTACAACTACTTGTTTAGCTGTTCCCAAATATTACAGTTCTTCTTCTTTCACCTTTCTGAATATGAAAAAATATTCATTTTGATATTGATTGGAACTATATGACTCTGGTGGCATTTTGAAACCTTTCACCAACTTTGAGTCTTCTTTGTTTTTCAAATGTAAAATATTCCGAACTGGGGAGAGATTAATTTGAACTTGAAAAAACAGATAGCTTTATATGCCACTACCTGACTGTGCACTCTACACAGAGATGTGCTCCCTTCCTTACATTTACATGTTTTTTTGTTTTTGGTTGGGGATGGGGGACCTTATGCACTTCCAAAGAATGTGCTTGAAGGAATCCACAAACATCACGAACAGTTTTATTTTTTTTCTGTTCAAAATTCAATCCTCTGTCTTACCCCTTTGCTCTCTGCATGCCTGCACCAGGTAAATCTCATGTATTACGGCTTAAACCAAAAAATTCTGTCAGGAGAGGATTACAGGCTCTGTTTCATGGAAAGTGTTCATAGTACAGTTCCTGGCTTAATCTGCACTAGAAATGAGCGTAGTGGCTTTTGACTTTCCTTGTCTGAACATTTTGCATTGCTTATAATCCGTTTATTTGTGTGGATGTGTGTGTGTGTCTAGCCACAGTATTCTTTAAGCCTTTCAGAGTGTTTCTTAATATCTGTTTGGGAGTGTGGATCCAGTTGGACCTTCTTAGTTTAAATTTTTAAAAATTGAACCAAACATGGTAGAAATATTGCTTGAAACTGTTGTTGCTTGCTCAGTATTAGAATAATAATATTCTGGTAATTGGTTTGTCACTGATTTTCAGAAAGTGTGCTTGCTCAAAGTAACATCGTCAACATTATAGAATTACTTTTAATGAGACTGCAAATCAAATTACACTGAGCTTCGTTGTCATGATCTATAATGTCTGAAATGCAAAAAATATTTATTAATGTGAATGTAAGAGAATATACATGAGTAAAATACAAAACATAACAACATAACATTGGTACACAGTATGTTCTTATGAAAATTAATACTGTTAAGTGTTTTTAGCAGCTGATCATCTAAATAGTTATAACAATCAAAATCCTATTTCAGCCTGGCATGACGCTGTTTCCCACCCGTATGAATTTATGTGTTTGATGGCAGATCTGTTGTCTTTAGTCCTGACTTTAGTCTCTCCTCTGCAGATGACAGCATTTGGAGCATTCCTACATAAAGGGGCGTTCTGTAGAAACTACTTCAACCTCTTAGACCTGCTGGTCGTTGGTGTGTCTCTTGTGTCCTTCGGCATTCAGTACGTATCCTTCAGTTACTCATCAGAAAAAGTTCTTTTGCTTTGCTAGTAGCAGGTTACAAAGAGGTAGTTTAACATTTTCTGAAATATGCCTTTTTGCTTCCTTGCTGAGAATTAGATGAGAAAATTGATTCCACTCACTCATGCAGCTAGTAGCTGATTAGCTTGTCTCAGCACAAAGACTGAAAACAGGAATATACAGTTTGCCTTGCTCTCTCTGAAAGTAAAAAAAAAATCGACCACTTTTAATGCTCACTAATTAACACATTACAACTTGTTTGTCCAGTAAATGAAATAAACACTGACTAGATACACAGAAGAGTTTTCCCCACTGTGAAACTGCTTTAGCTTTTTTTTCACTCAAATGGAAAATCATCTTAACAGTCCAACAAACACTGTTCCTTTTTATTCCTTTATATACAAGGGAAACAACTTTAACAACAATGTTAAACTGTAATACTTCTCCTGAATCCACTGGTGTGTTTTTGCGTCTTCCACAGGTCCTCTGCTATCTCTGTGGTGAAGATTCTCCGTGTTTTGAGAGTCCTCCGTCCCCTCAGGGCCATCAACAGAGCCAAGGGACTCAAGGTCAGAATAACAATTATATAATGTGGTACAGTATATATCCGTGTGTGTGTGTTTGTATGGGTGTGTGGTTTTCCATGTTAACGTGTCCTGAAGTACATTTGAAGATTCATACACCTTTGGTTGTCATACAGAGCTGTGTATTCCTATTAACATTAAATAACTGTGTCCTTTCCAGCACGTGGTCCAGTGTGTGTTTGTGGCCATCAGGACCATTGGCAACATCATGATCGTCACCACCCTGCTGCAGTTCATGTTCGCGTGTATTGGTGTTCAGCTTTTCAAGGTACAGTGAAGAAATGGAAAGAGGGAAAGAGTGATAGAGGGTAACTGGGTCACATGAGCTGTTGATGGATTTAGAAGTAGAAGAAAAAGGTCTTAAAGTAAGTTAAACTGAGTGAACCTCTAACCTCTGTTTTGTTTTTTTTTTGTTTTTTTTTAATAAAGGGGAAATTTTATCGATGCACAGATGACGCAAAGTCCAGCCCGGAGGAGTGCCAGTGAGTTTGTTTAAATCTTCAGGGTTTCCAGTGTGTGTGCACTTGTGTTTATATCTGGTTAACATTTCATTTTTAAATCACAGGGGTACGTACATTCTCTACAACAACGGGGACACGGCGCTGCCCATGGTCAGAGAGAGGATCTGGTACAACAGTGACTTCAACTTTGACAACGTCCTCATGGCCATGATGGCTCTCTTTACAGTCTCCACATTTGAAGGATGGCCCACGTAAGTACTGCTCTGTGTATAAGGTACAGTTGAGATCTGATTATCATTATGGTGAATGACTGTGAGATGCTACATTGCCTTTTCAATAACCAAAAGTAAAGAGATGTTGTCTAATATGTTTATAATTTGATTATTTTGTGCACTGGAGAAGACATTCCTTGGTGTAATACTTTAAATACAACATTTATTATTATAAAAAAAAAAAAAACGAAACTTGCAGAGTTAGAGTCGATATGAATAATTACTCATCATCTTGACTTTCTTTCTGTTTTGTGCGTCCCTGCAGCCTGTTGTATAAGGCCATCGACTCCAACAGAGAGAACATGGGTCCCATCTACAACTACCGCATCGAGATCTCCATCTTCTTCATCATCTACATCATCATCATCGCCTTCTTTATGATGAACATCTTTGTCGGTTTCGTTATTGTCACCTTCCAGGAGCAGGGTGAGAAGGAGTACAAGAACTGCGAGCTGGACAAGAACCAGGTAGGAAGGTCTTGTGCATTGATATCATATCAGATATCATAAGAAACACTGAAGAAATGAAGTGCCGTGTCCTTCTGACTGCTCTAAGACGACATGCTGCAATTGTTTGTCTGTTTGTCCATCTGTTTCTCTATTTGCCCCCCACCTATCCTCATGACCATGACAGCGTCAGTGTGTGGAATATGCTCTTAAAGCTCGTCCTCTGCGGCGATACATCCCCAAAAACCCCTACCAGTACAAGTTCTGGTATGTGGTCAACTCCACTGGTTTTGAGTACGTCATGTTTGTCCTAATCATCCTCAACACCTTGTGTCTGGCCATACAGGTGAGTGTTCTCCAAGGGAAATTGACATAAACTAGCTAGTGCATTTACTGTCAGTCATTATTTAAAGGTGCATAAGTGACCATTTAACCAATTATCAGAAATTGACAATGATTAATTCAAATGTCATGCAGTTAAAGTTATCTAACATCCATGACTATAATCTGAGAACAATTTGTTTTCATTGACACCCATCAGAATATAATCATAAGTAATGAATTATTGTACATGATGTTTGCAGTAACGGGTATCATGAAGGTTTGTGCCAGCCTAAGGAGATGGGATACCGGTGTATGGCAACTACAGATACACTTAGAATACATATATCAGTCTCTGATCAGTCTGTCTGCCTGTCTCTGTCCAGCACCATGGTCAGTCTCATCTGTTTAACTATGCCATGGACATCCTCAACATGGTTTTCACCGGGGTTTTCACTGTGGAGATGATCCTGAAGCTCATCGCCTTCAAACCCAGAGTAAGTCGTCTCTCCTCTCCTTTAGGTGCAAAATTGGAGAAACTGAGGGAACAAATGTAAAAAAACAAAAAACAAACAATAACAAAAAAAACCCCACTACCAGTATGGTTCCTGAAATCCTCTTGCTCAGACTTTTTCCTTTAGACCCCCCTTTATATTTTATCCCTGAAAAGGTTCATGCTTGAATTTTTATTTGAAAACACTCCCCTTAACCCAGCCCTCAAACACTCTTCCTCTCCCTCTTACCTTCCTTGACGCTGCTCACTTTTGGGCTCTTTTGCCCACCGGCTGTGAATCCTCTGCCATTTCCTCCTTATCCTCACCTTCTATTACTCCTGTCACTTCAACCTCTCTACCTCTTAAACTTTTCCTGAATCCCCCTCCTCTCCTGCCTCCTCCTCTCCACCTGCTGGCTGTGCACGCTGCCATGTTCAGGGCTATGTCGGGGACGCCTGGAACGTCTTCGATGCTCTGGTGGTGATTGGCAGTGTAGTCGACATCATACTCAGCCAGGTAGAAAGACGTCAGTATGTACAAGTCTGTCATTCCCTCTTCTCGCTCTCCCACTGCTGCTGCCACTCTCCTTTTTTCTTTCCTTCACATCTTCCCTTCCTTCCCTTCCCTCCTGTCTTAATTTTGATTTTATCTTTTTAAGTCGGCTAGATCCAGTTTCTGCTCATGAAGTCTGCTGAATCTGTTGTGGACTTAATGGTTGATGAGCACCACAGACCAAATACATGCACCCCATCAGCTGCATATGTCTACCAGTAAACAGTGTGAAATGCCAACATATGCATTACATTAAGCTCTATACTGATTGGCTCTTATTTAGTTTTAAGTCTGTGGTGGTCATTTCTTTCAGCCTGCCTCTGTTTCAGTGAGAGTAAACAATTACTTTGGAAATAGAAAATTAAAGACAGTTCATTTATAATAAAGAGTAGCTTTCACGTTTTCAAATGAATATTTCTGTAAATTAAAAAAAGTCATACTCTCCCAGACTCAGTGGCAGGAAGGATTTGACTTTCAACCTCACTCTGTTATATCAAATCACAACTTTTTGATGTTCTCCTCTTTCTATCTTTCATAATTCTTTTCTGTGTTCTTTTTTCTTATACCTCCTCTTCCTGTTTTTTCTCGCTCTGTTGTCTCTCTCTTCTTTTCTGTGTGTCTTTGTTGCTTGTGCTTGCAGAACTATTTTGCTGATGCATGGAACACGTTTGATGCCTTAATTGTTGTGGGTAGCGTGGTTGACATTGCCATCACTGAGATCAATGTAAGTAGTCATGTATCACACTCACTGTGACTCTTCCAACGAGGGGGCCTTGCTGTGGCATCAGAGTTGCATTCAAAATCACAGCATTTCCATTCTTGTTTGTGCCTATATTAACGTTCTTCACAACTGGCTTAGAGCCACAGTTTCACAAATTAGGATGGCATTGCTGAACTAATATGATTTGAAAGTAGCTTTTGAATCTATATTCATATTAAATTCATAATATTTGGTTATTATGAGAGGCATAAGAATTATTTAACTGAAAACAGAAAACGGGAGACTGGTTCTGTAATTTGTCTCTCTCTTCTGCAGCAAAAAAAAAAAAAAATACAGGTTGTGAACATATAGTAGATGTACAATATCTGAATATTGATATGTTTATTGAACTTATTAGAAAAAACTATCTTAAAAACAAGATTAAATCTTGTAATAAATTTGTCACAAATGTTATTAATTCCTCAAAATCTATTGTCCTCTATGCTTTTTTTGACAATGCATTTATAGTACAGAGAGCAAATAAAATGTCAACAATTTGAGAATGTAAAATGTCATTAGGAGATGTTTTTGATTGTAGCTCAGCTTTTTAAAATCTTGGATGTGATCATTTTGTGCCAAATTGTTTTGCTTGTGACCTCGAATCAGCTGTTCTGCTACTGCAAGGCCACTCTGTGTGAAACTAGTGTAAACACTGACTCCATGCTTGTTGCAGGCTTGTCCATGTGAAGGTTTTTGTTTGTCCTCTCAGTCGCCTGTTTAGAATATGTAGTTAGAAAACAGACTGTACTGCTTCAATGACTGAAATTCTACGATCCATACTAATATACTAAATACATATTACACTTGGTAAGGATTAGCTATGAGTTATAGTAAACCCCAAGATACATGTCCTATATCCCAAGAAAATGTCAACACTTCAGTTACTTAAACTGGTCGTACTGGGTTGTATTTCATCTTTTCACTGGTGCTTTTAGCAACACACCAACACAGCCACTTGTGAGTTTTCAGTGCAGTATTGTTTTTAGTCTGAACACAGCCTGAAAGCAACAGCACACAGTCCCTTTTTTTTCCAAAACCATTTATGTGCAATGGTTGCACAGATTGTTGGTTATTGTTTTGCAAATTACCAGCTCTACAGTTTAAAGTAGACTGCAGACAGACATGCATGCAGACTGCATGGGAACCGGGCAGGAGGCCGAGGCTGGTCAGATTTTAATTAATTTTTTTTTTTACTTAGCACTCAGTCTAGATTTTTTTTGTTTGTTTTGGCACAATAACAAAGATGTTAAGTTGTCACAGGAAATCATATCAATTTGAATTAAATGAAAATAATTGTAAAGCATATGAACAACAGAGAAACAAGGCCCCACATTTGTTAAGGGTTGTTTTCAACCCATTTTTTTTATTTAATTTTTTTTTTTTTTTTTTTTTTGGCATCTTAATTCCCTCCCTTCACCCTTTCTTCTTTTCTTTTTTTTTTTTTTTTTTGGGAAATCAGAGACCCAACATTCCCCCCAGAGCAAGCACTTGGCAACAGTGGCAAGGAAAAACTCCCTTTAACTGGAAGAAACCTTGAGCAGAACCGGACTCTGGGTAGGCGGCCATCTGCTTCGACCGTTTGGGTTATCTGATATTTTTTTTTTTTTTTTTTTTAGTGGGTGAGGGAGGGAAAGGCAGCCTAGGTGGTGCTGCTGCTGGATGCCGGCTCCTTTGACTTCTTAAACCTCTTTGGTTTCCTCAAGCCCAGAAAGTGGCGGGCTCTCTTCCACACAGAAGCTTTCTTCGTCTTCTTGGAGCCAATCTCCTCCGGCACCTTGGTCTCCTCCTGGCAGGTTTCCTCCTCGTGCACATCTTCAGAATTTTCCTCAGACTTTTCCTCCTCCTCCTCCTCATGCACATCTTCAGACTTTTCCTCCTTCTCCTCGTGCACATCTTCAGAATTTTCCTCAGACTTTTCCTCCTTCTCTTCCTCTGTGATGTTCTGTCGGAGAGACTGGTTGTCTTCTTTCTCAGCCTCAGGCTTTGTTGACAGCTCAAGGTTGAGAGAAAGCTGAACTTTGAGCTGTGTTTTCAGCTCCTCCAGTTCTCTCCGCAAAGCCATCTCTTGCTCACTTGCCTTTTCTTGTGAAAGTCTCATCTCCTCTGCCATCTTTTCAAATACAGTGTCCTTCTCAGAGTTGAGAGAGAGCTGAATGTTGATTTCAGTTTTTAGCTCCTCCATTTCTCTCTGAAAAGCAATCTGTTGTTCACTTGCTTCTTCTTGTGCACGTCTCATCTCCTCTGCCATGTTTTTACATAGGATGTCCTTCTCAGAGTTGAGAGAGAGCTGAATATTGAGCTTAGTTTTCAGCTCCTCCACTTCTCTCTGAAAAGCCACCTCAGCTTCAGTCTGTCTTAGTACCATCAGGAGTGAAGCTCCCAGTTTCTCAACTTCGTCTTGAAAGTCCTGGTTTTTGCGCTCCTCCTCCTGGAGTTCAGCCGTTAACTTCTCCTGGCTGATCTTGTGTGCCTCCGGCTGTTTCTTCTCCTTCATCTCAATGAGGCCCCTCGCCTGTGCAGCAACCTTGTTGGCGCTGAGGACCACTGCATCGGCGTATTTCTTCACGGCCTCCATGTCTGTTCTTGTCTTTTTCTCCCTGGCGATGGCCTGTTCTTTCAGGGATTTCTGCCTCTCCAGCTGTTGTTTGGTATTATTTAGCTGTTGTTTGGTCACATTCAGTTCTTGTCTGGTCTCATTCAGCTGCTGGCTAAGTTGGATTCTCCATTGTCTCTCTCTCGAGAGGTTGGCGCTCTCCATACCTAGCTGGTTATTGGGGTTGGAAACTTGCTGATGAGACCTAACAGTCTTTTTGCCCACATGTGGGGGTAGTCTGATGGACATCAGGGCTTGAGGCTTGGGTCTTGTACTTTCCATTTCTTCAGGTGGTAGAAGATGGTGGTAAAGTTTTTGCTTTTCTTCAAACGGGTATTGTCACTATCAGTGGTCTTCCTTTGATAGATGCCAAACTGTCGTTTTACTCACGGTGCTGGATCACTTGCCAATAGGTCTGAAATGATCTGGCTGACTGAAGAGCTGCAGTCTCACTTAATATAGAGAATGATGATGTCACTGGTCACTGGTCAGTGACATCATCAGTCAGAGTGCTATGATTCTTTTGATGTTAGCTTTGATCTCGAGGATCTTTTTGTTTCTTCTGCCTTTAACTTTTTTCTACGTGTTTACGTTCAAATTCACAAAGTGTGATTCAAATAAAAACCCAGGACACAAACTTGTCGTATTTTAATTCACTGTGCTCTCAGTCTCTCTGAGTGTGTCTGTGTCACGCTCTGTCACCCACAAGTCTTGTTCTATACCTACCCGACTAATATTATATACTGCTGGGCCTCTCAAACACCAGATAGTTTTGCTTGAGGTAGAGCTCCTCAGAGTCACCATTCTAATGTTTATTTATCATTATCATTTTTTAATATTATCCAGTTTAAATGGGATGTTGGGGTGGAATGTTACCCAGTGAGCGATCATTCAAATGTTTATCAACAATATTAAGAGTTTATTTAGATTATTAAGAGAATATTAAGATTTTTTTTAATGCGTGTTATGGTGTTGTACTGGGCTGCATTATGTACACACATTTTTCTAATATTCTGCCACCTTCATATATGTAAATAAGGGTCAGAAACATATAATTTAATGTACGCATGTCAACAAAAACCAACACTGTTAACTCCGTAAAGGTAGAAATGATGACAAAACGGTTTTAGTCAAAGTCAAAGTCTGCTTTATTGTCAATTCTGCCACATATATAACACATACAGAGGATAGACCCATGGTTCAGTAGAAAAATTGGAGTACAGATCTTCATAACAAACTGGCTGTTGTGTGTAAAGGAGAAAAACTGTACAGACACATAAAAGGCAGAAGTCTTTTATGTGATACTTCTTGTTTGAAGTTTCAAACAATAGCCCCATAGGATAACTATAACCTGGATGAATAAGAACCTACACAGTTCTATCTTTAATGTGATGGTTTTATTGGTTGTAGTTGGAATTTTTTACTTTCCAATGCAGCTTTAAACAAACAAACAAGGATCTAATCAAACATAAAACAAAAAGACTACATTTTTATTTGGCTTTTGCTGTTAAATTTATCCGAGTGATCAGATTTGAGTAATAGAATTTTAGTTATTATAAGATTGTCTCCTTTATTACACTTTTTTCTCATGTCTGGTGTTACTGCTGAGAATGTGTGGCAAAGCTTTGGCATGACAGGCTTTATGCTTTATGACGATGTTCTTGTTTGTGGTATAAATTTGAAAAGGTGTATTGTGTTTTTTCTAAGTGAAGGTGCTTCTGAGTGTTTTATTATGTGATTATGTTATAATGTTAAATTAGTCTAAGATAATGATGATATGTGATGACATTTGCAGCAGCATTGACTCATGAACGGTTTGGTGCTGTACAGCTGGTTTGTGTAACTCGGATTAACCTTAGGCTTTTGGTTTCAAGTCGGCAGCCATTCCTGTCGTCAAGGTGATAGTGGAGCCAGGGGTAAGAACCCCCCCCCACCCTCCTCCTCCATTAAAGCCCCCTCACCCTTATTTGTTAATGCAAAAGTTAAAGCATCAAGATCTTTTTGTTGTCACTCTCTGTCGCTCACTTACCAATGAAAAACATTGAGATGCTTTCTTCCAGAGTTTCTGGTTTCATTTATTCAGTAAAATGTGAGAGTTTGTGACTGAACTTGATGTTTGTCGAAGTCTTGTTCTGAATCCACCTGGTTTGTTGCATTTTGGCTCCAGTTTCATTCAGCTGACATGTTTGTCCTGTCTGGGTGCATGGCATGACACACGGGAACAGTAACACTGAATGGTATTTGGCCATTTCTTTATTTCAGCGTAGCTTTTCCAAGCATTTGTGGTCAGATGACCAACACTTTGTAGACACTGCACTGCTTTGAGTTTACATGTCTTATTTAAGGTCTTGTGTCTTCATACCGTAACAACGAGACAGTAAAAGATCCATCTTTATGTTAGTGTCAAAATATTCAATTATAGTCTTGTCTTTTGGTTTTGTTTGTCTTTGGGCTGTTAATTCTCTTTGTTGTTTGTTTTTAATCAGCCATTCAGAGTTAAATGTACTGTATGTGTAAGTCTGTTAATGGCATGGTGTTTAAAGCACAGTTGCTCTGCATGCATGTTGATTGTTGGCACTGCTAAGATGCAGAAACTGATCACAGACTGGAAGATTTCATCATAGTAATTTTTAACCACTACTTGTCAGCTAATATTACTCATACATGATGACTGAAAGAATGCATGTATGACCAACTGCATGGATGAATGATATAGAGGTTAATCAGTGTCTGTGTTTGGATGGCACGCCTTCTGTTTTTTTGTGATCACTCCTCACTTCCTCCACTTCAGAATACGGAGGACAGCGCTCGCATCTCCATCACCTTCTTCCGCCTGTTCAGGGTGATGCGATTAGTTAAACTGCTGAGCAGGGGGGAGGGCATCAGGACTCTGCTGTGGACCTTCATCAAGTCCTTCCAGGTGAGATCGTAAGATAAGCAGCAGCCAGTAAACCCAAGAATAGTTTCGGGTCAGGATCACCTTTTTTTGCCATGGCCCTATGTGTCAGTGCCCATGCAGCACCGTCACAGCAGCCTCATTTTAAAAATGACAAGGTTGTGCTTTGTAATACAATGCTAATATCTGTCTGTACATAAACTAAGAAATTATGTAGAACACCAAGATTTGTTCAAACAACCTGTAACCAGTGGATCTTGTGCTGTAACAGTGGTTTGGTAATGTGCATTACTGTTTTTTTTTCTCCACCCAGGCTCTTCCCTATGTTGCGCTCCTGATTGCCATGCTGTTCTTCATATATGCTGTAATTGGAATGCAGGTAAAATGAAATAACGTTTTGAAAATCAGAACCAGACGAGATACCCTGCAGGATATGTGTTGCCTTCTGTTTTTTTCATAATCGTCGTTTTATATTCGCCTTGTTGGATTTGAGAGCAGGTTGACTGATGACATTTCTCTGCCTGCTTTTAGGTGTTTGGGAAAATAGCCATGGTGGATGGAACACAAATCAACCGCAACAACAATTTTCAAACTTTTCCTCAAGCTGTCCTGATGCTCTTCAGGTATTTGTGTTTGTGTAGCTTCAAGTGTTGGTTACGAGCCATTATAAGTCATCTTACATTCTTTAATTCATATGTAGAAAAAAAAGCCCCTTTGTATTAATGTTGTGTGGTGTTCTGTTAGGTGTGCTACAGGTGAGGCCTGGCAGGAGATCATGCTGGCCTGTCTGCCGGGGAAACTGTGTGATTCAGAGTCAGACTACAACCCCGGAGAGGAGAAAACCTGCGGCAGCGGTTTCGCCATTATTTACTTCATCAGTTTCTACATGCTCTGTGCTTTTCTGGTAATCTTCAGACTTTCCACTGTGTACAGTGAGAGTAATGTTTGATCACAGATTTCACATTCCTGTGTACAATTAAACATGACACAAAATGTGGCACCCTCTGGTTTCAGATCATCAACTTATTTGTAGCTGTCATCATGGATAACTTTGACTATCTGACCCGTGATTGGTCCATTCTGGGGCCGCATCACCTGGATGAGTTTAAAAGGATCTGGTCTGAATATGACCCGGAAGCCAAGTGAGTACTTAGGACTCATTTTTCACCCAAAAGGTTTCTCCTGCTATTTATCTTATATACTCTACACTACTGCTAAGAAATATCTGTGTCATGGTGATTGTTGTGTGACAGCTATAAAATCCTTGATGGCTCTCTCAAGTGAACTGATCCATTACTCATTCATTACTTATCAGGACCTGTGGTGGTAGGGAAAACTGTACTTGGTTACATAACATTGTTGTATCTTATTGTCAGGGGCAGGATAAAGCATCTTGATGTGGTGACTCTGCTGAGGAGGATCCAGCCTCCTCTGGGCTTCGGCAAGCTCTGCCCTCACAGGGTGGCCTGTAAGGTGGGTTTCCACAACTCAGCGACACACTCGCAACTATACACAAAGAGAAATCCATGATGACCACTGGAAAGCTTTTGTTCATCTTTGAAATATAAATACTGTAGGTTTCACAGTGCTAATTTCACTTTTGATGCCTCCGTGTTAATCTGTATGTTGAATTCTGTTGCAGCGTCTGGTGGCGATGAACATGCCCCTGAACAGCGATGGGACTGTCATGTTTAATGCCACTCTGTTTGCACTGGTCCGCACTGCTCTCAAGATAAAGACTGAGGGTGAGTCTGCTCCTGCATGCAGCTGTGCAGTGCCAATTATTTTCTCTGCTCTCATACTCATACTTATTCAGTATGTTTTGACAGTTTTCACATTATGTTACTTTGATTTTTAATATAAAAGTCCCAGATTCTCAGCTGTGTTTTAGACTCATTGTGGTCTGGATGTGCATATGCTCAGTCAACATTTTACCACAAGAGGGAGCTGTAGAGGTTCAATAAGTAACTTCTCCTCAGCACTGAATGACATAAGACTGGAGGTGTTTTGCTCTTAATCCTACTTTGTTATTTTATCATCATTCATTTTGCAAATTCTTTGTAACATTAAATTTGAAAATTTGTGTTATGTTGTGCCATTGTGTGTGTGGATGAAAGAAAGTGATACTGGTGGCTTTTAACCAGAATAACATAACAGTTATGCTTTTCACATTTCCACATTTCTAAGGTAACCTGGAGCAAGCCAATGAGGAGCTTAGGGCTGTGATCAAGAAGATCTGGAAGAGGACCAGCATGAAGCTGCTGGACCAAGTGGTGCCCCCTGCAGGCGGTCAGTGGTCATTACATCATCATTTGATGGTCTCTATCAGTTCAACCAGTGACCTCACTGTTTCCCTCTCTTTCTCTGTACCGCTCCCTCTCACTTGCTGTATTTGACTATACGCTGCTCGTCACTTTGCCAATGGCTGCTTCACATGTGAGCTGGAATAAATGGCACGTATAACAGAAAGGACATCACAGATTAAATCCTAATAATACAACACACTAACTCTGTTAGTGCAGCATTTGCATTGAGAGAGAAGGAAGTCACAGTGCAAACAATTCTGTGTTTGTGCAGCTTATGTGTATTAACAGAAGGAAGAAGGATGTCAGATAACGGACATATATTTGAATGCAAATTTAATGCACCTTTAATTTGAATGGAAAAGGCAGTCAGTGAGCAGTGATAGGAATCCTTTCACAGACATACAACTAAATACACTTCTCTCCAAGCTCTGAAGCTCAGATAACAGTGTTGGCAACATGAGCCTTTTTAACAGCACACATTTTGGCTTGTCCTGGTAGGGTAGGAAAAAGCACAGATGTTACTAATAACGCTAACAATGGCACATGACCATGTGAATGTGAGTCAGCATGAGCCAGGATCCTGAAACCTAAGCAGCTACTTGGAATTTAGCCTTCAGTGATTTTTATTATTCACACCTTTGCTTTTTGTACTGACATGTCAAAATGCCGTCTGTGAAAAAAGCCTATTGTTTGGAGAAATTTATACCACTGTGATATTTTTTAAGATTGAAAACTGAGTCACTGCAGTTGCACTTCTCTGAAACCATGATTCATTCATTCATTCATTCTTTCATTGGATGCACCTGTCTAAAAACAGGTGCATGTGCACAGGATGCACCTATGTAAAATCATGTACATCCTGTTTTTGTTTTTGTTAAGCAGCAAGGCCCAACTACTGACCACATCCAGCAAAATGTTCGACTGCTACTATTTCCTTTCGCCTCAGTTCACAGAAACGCTGTCAGACACAGTTTAACTGCTCTCTCTGTGCATAGGCCTGCAGTTTATCATTAATCTCGCTTCCCTTACCTCGATAAAAAGGTGCACTTCCTTTTTCATCAGTTACCAGTGAAGCAGAAGGTCTTTCAAAAAGAAAGCCATGCAGAGAAAATATTATGGCTGCTTTTATATCATTCCTGACTGTTTATCTTTTGCCCACATGCAGTCACATTTGCCTTTCTTTTGTGTTCTACATATACATGATAATTGTGTGAGTCATTTTTTTTTTCTTTGCTGAATCAGTCATAAGCATTCTGCGTAAACACTTCTTTT
This sequence comes from Toxotes jaculatrix, assembly GCF_017976425.1. Lineage (NCBI taxonomy): Eukaryota > Metazoa > Chordata > Actinopteri > Toxotidae > Toxotes > Toxotes jaculatrix. The sequence goes on along the minus strand of NC_054395.1, from coordinate 12,570,117 downwards.
GACAGAATGCCCTGGAGTGGTTTTTATATTATTGTGAGTGAAAACAAGTGTGCCTCATGTTCCAGTCACATCAGCTGAGCATGATGCATATGGTTCACCATAAAATGTTTCATCCAGCTTTCGCAAGAGTGAAAATTCAAATACAAGAAAGGGAACAGCTGAAAACCTCAGTGTGTGGTTTGCTCTCAGTCATACAAAGATTTCCACATATCATTATCAAATATTGACTTCCACATCGTCCTTTGTACACCCACACCTAGCTCAGCTGTTGGTTGTTGAATAATTAGGGGGTAGATGACTTGGGATTATGTTTTCCTTTACACAAACTGATGACAGGCACGCCTGATTCTTTGAAATACAGCGTTTTAAACTAATTTCCAAAGAGGTGTGAAATGTACCATCAGTCTAGTGTGTACAGAGAGCTTCCTCTAGTTGTGTCCATGTAATTTTTCCGGTGTCCTTCCACGCTTCTGCTGTGTTTTAGAACTTGTCAGATTTAATTCAATTGCATGTCTTTGTCTGCATTAGTTTGCTAACCCCTCTCTCTCTCTCTTTTTTTTTTTTTTTTTTTAAATCTTCTCTGCCAAGCCTCTCTCTTCCACAGCCTCCTCAGCTTTCAGTAGAGTGCTTGTTCAGTTGCTGGCCTTCCTCTCTTCTCTTTCTGCCGTCCTGAGCTCTTTGGAGCAGTTCTGTTTTAGTCTGGTGGCATGAAACTACTGATACCTCTCTTAAAAACTTCATCTGCCTCTGTCCAGAAGTAGAATCTGCTTTCACCAGTGGGCATAGAATTTACTGGACGTTGATCTGCCCACATAAAGAAAAAGAAAATCTTGCCATCTTATCAAGAGTATAACATGAGTGAGCTCAGTTATTTACGTGAAAATACGTGAAAATGAGGCTGATCACTTGCTTCAAGAAATAAAAAGTGAAAATCCAAATCCATAAATATGGTTTACCTGATAAATGATTGGCCTCTACATTCATATACATCTGGATTAGAGATTCAGAGACTTGAACTGTCTGGTCTTCAGAAAGGATGTTCTTCACATATTAATGTAGTTTAGTGAAGATGGTAAACATCAACATCAAGCTCTGATTTAGACAAAAAAAAAAAAAATCAAAATTGTGACTAATTTATAAACTAATACAATTGCGACCTTTTGGTCACAGGTTTTCTTTCTGAACAGAGTCTTTCGTAGTGTCTCTGTGGCTGTACTGGGTGATGTAAAGAAATGTGGCAGGTGCTTGAAGATGGATCATCGCCACATCAAGCTCATTTCTCTATTTGCTCCACTGGAACGAAAGATGCCTCCATCTTTAAGCATCCATCCCACTGACATTTGTCAGTGGGATTTACTTGATTCCAGCTAAAAATGTTTCAAAGAGAGGTGGCGATGAAAAGATAAAACAAAGAAACCCACATTTCATACACACCTAGTTTCAGCCACCTCTTTTCTTGTTAAGTCTCTCTCCCCACTGCTTCTGAAACCATTTAATCTGAGTGAATCAGACCCACGCTTGACTGGCCTCTGTGCATGGCAGATATTGTGTGTAATTCTAGACTGTTCTCTGGCTAAATGTAGTTTCTGTGTTCTCACTTGTGAGGAGAACTGTAGGTTTGACCCTTGCTGCTTCTCCAAACTCCTTTACTTTGCTACCTCCTTGCATGTGCTTCTTGCTACAGATCATGCTGTCTTTCTGGGATATATGCACACCTCCGCTCATCTGTCTCTGTGATAAATTCTGCAGTTACAATGCAACATAATGTCGCAGTGGTCTGTGTGGGAGGAACTGGTTTGAATCTACAGTAAATATGTGGCGTTCTCTTGGTCTTCTCTGCATTCATAAATTACTGGCATATTGACAGATCTTGGCACATTAAGGTCACTAAGGTCATGGGATCACCAATGGCATGAGGTCAAGAGGGTTCCCACACTGGCTTGCACGAGAAATCGTGTGTGTATGTGTGTGTTTTTTGTGTGTGAGGGGAATGTTTCATGCCCACATGTTTTCAGAGATGAAGCAAGGTGGGAGTTGCAGACAGATATTATCTATTGTCGGGCTGAAACCTGCTGTGTGCGTGCGTGTGTGCGTGCGTGTGAGTGAATGATGTTTGCAGAGTGAGACTGAACCAATTCTCACTGATGTTTGAAATGACATCCAGCTCTCTGAACAGAGCAAGTGTGCCCACTTGGCACACATTAAGATCTGATAGCATTCAGCTACATTCAGTGTAGATTAAGGGGGAGTTTAAACTTCCTTTCCACTATCTCAGCACAGCAGTAGCTCAGGGTCTGACCCATGAAACAGTGTCTTTGATGTGTTTTCGAGAAATCAGCTTACTTCATGAAGCATGGCGTGTGCACTGGTCTGTTTTGATCCTCTTGATTTATGGCAGTGCTGAAGCAGTGAGGATTTATGGCATTTTGCTTATCTCTTATTCATTCATACTGTGTTGAGGTACTGTGGCCTTCAGGTATTTTGGTGTTGATGGTGGAGGCTTTGGTGTGTCTGGTCTGTTCACTCAGATGACGAGGTAACAGTGGGGAAGTTCTATGCCACCTTCCTGATACAGGACTACTTCAGGAAGTTCAAGAGGCGCAAAGAGCAAGGTCTTGTGGGAAGGCGCTCATGGGAGAGGCTGAACACCACCATGGCTCTACAAGTGAGTAAAGTACAGTGTATCGGTCCAATGGATTCACTCCATTAGTGCACTGAACGTATCAGTGACTGAATGTCAACTAAACTACTTCTTCTAAATAAGAGCCAATCCTGAGATAACCGTCTTTGCTGCCCCTATATAAACTCTGTGTATGAAAAACAAAAATCAAGTTACAAATACTGGTTTAATCAAGGACGCCAATCAAGATTTTAATATCTGCATAACACAAAGCCAGCCTATTATCATAAAACACAGCGAATGTCATGGAATTTCTTTCTCAGACTTCCCTAAAAAGGCCCTCAGGCCTCTAAGAGTTTTGTAGTTAGCGATCTACAAAAGCATCACCCCAAACTATTGTACGATGAAGCTGAACAGAATTTATTTTGTGGTGCTCACAACCCTGAAAAATCAGATTAGTAAAACCTCTCTGAGCAACACCTCTCTCTAGAAAAATAAAAATCTCCCAGTTACTTGGAATAATCCACAGTAAACTGTGCCAGGATTTCATTGGAACTTCTTTCCAGCAATTCCTAGGAAAATTTTTGATTACCACAGACAGTGAGATTAATAGGTCATTTGGATGAAGCGAATCATTAAATGTAGTTTGCTTTTATCGTCTGACTCTGGCAAACTTTAAAGCCATTTCAACAGTGTTCATGAGTCGCTCTGTAGTTGCTTTTGTGTCAACTGATCTGTAACAGCCTAACAAACACATATGCACATATGTTTTCTCTTAACCGTATAAACTATAGGTTATAGGTGGCTGGTAGGTTGGGTATCATAGTTGCTCTGTTTGCAGGCCGGTCTGCGCACGCTGCATGATATTGGACCAGAGATCTGTCGAGCCATATCATGTGACCTGCAGGAGGAGGGGCTAGTAGATGCTAATGGAGAGGAAGAAGAGGAAATCTACAGGGTAAACATCCATAAAGATCACCTTCAGACATGTTTTAATTCATAAAAAATATTCTTTGGATAATGATTTGTGTCTGAAAAAACTTCCTTACCTCAGCATGATTTATCTACACTTTCTTCCTTGTGTGGAAATATCCATAATCTATTAATATGCATAGGTTTATTTATTTTTTATGTTTTCCTAAATGGAACTGAACTGTGCCTAATTTTGAGACTGCAAAGACTGCAACTCATTATCAAATGTCACGTAGAATGGGACACATTACTCATATTTTATGATAGTGAATCAAAAATAGAAACATTGAGATCTGATACTTTTCTAGGATCACAAATGGCTTTGACCACAAAGCCATTTGTTTCACTTTTGGTTTCATTTTACTCACTAATTACAGCAACTTTGTTAATTCATCTAGATGGAAACATTTGTGTCCAATAAGTCTTATCTGCTGTTGGGGATAGATAAAAAGGATAAACACGACCTTGTATTTATATTATGACAATGGACAAAAGAATAGACGTTATTATAAATCAAGGGCTATTGCTTGTTTCTGCCTTCAGTGGCTTAACTTACAATGACTGGTATGTTCACAAGGTCTTTAATAATTTACAATTTTCATCATTGTTGATTTTTTCAGTGTGAAAATAAGCTGAAAGGGCTGCATACAGATAGGAAAACTGCCTATTTTGCAGGATTTTGATGATGTAAAAGCACTATTACTGACCACAGGCCCTGATGTTCAGCATGAAAAACTAAAGGCCTCACAGTAACAGTCTTTCGTTAATGGTATTTAATCTCAATGTTTTTGGCAAGTTTTTTGTAGACATTTGAATAAGACCTTTAAATGAATAAGTGTGTTATTTATTTGAGAATTACTTAAAATAAGTTGATCAGGTTGTAGGTTGCATTAGCGGCACTGGGACAAGTTGTACTGTGTTTGATATGCTGTTTTGGTGTCTCTTTGAAGCGTAATGGTGGTTTGTTTGGTAACCACATCAACCATGTCAGTGGCGATCAGCCAGGCTCCTCCCACCCGACCACCGCCACCCAACGCCCGCTACAGATCCTGCCCCTCTCCGGCAGCTCCTCCACCGAACCCACCCAAACTGGCAGGAGAGGTAGCATCAAAGACAGGGAAGGAGAGACAGAGATGAACTCTTCACCCATCCAGTATAATCATCATTATCACCCCCCTCATCTGCATAACTACCCTCACTGTAATTCCACTTGCCACCAATCACCAATACCCTCCAATGCCAACCTCAACAATGCCAACGTGCCCTCGCTACTCTCCATGACCAGTGGGAGGCAGGAGAAGTGTTTAAGACGAGACCGTCCGTCCTCCACCAAACACGAATCATCAGCGTCCACTTACAGCAAAGGGGTGCACGACAAGCCTTGGAGGTCACACTCCACAAGGTCAGTGGATCACCCCAAAGTGATCTTAAAATCGGCTCAAAAGAAAGTTTCCTGTTACTGCAGTTATCATGTATGTATGATAACTGGTTTTCAATTTACTCTCATAGAGGAAAAAGAAAAATAAATAATTACACTTGAGAAGCTGGATCCAGAGATTTTCTGGCCTGTTTGCTGATTAATTTTCTCTGAGTCTGTTAATCATCTCAGATCTTTGATATAAATATCATCTGAAAATGTTCTTGTCCATATTGTGATACTGATTTAAGCCAACATGCATGCATGTTCAACAGAGACCCACTCTGAAACTATCCTGAGCCTCCTGTGCAGCACGACCCCCTCCGCCCCCAACCTGTTAGAAACAAAACTCTTTTGTTGTGAAATATCTCTGACTAACCCTTCCCCTCAAGAAAAACACAAAGCATTACAAATTTACAGTTCCTTAACAGACACTGAACAATACTTGACACTGAACTAGTTACAGAATAATAATTGGGAAGTAACTGTACAGCTGGTCAAACTGGGCTATATCATAAGCCTGTGTTTGGACTTTTTATTTTTTTCAATTTTTCAATTTATTTTTGTTCTCAATCAAATTGCGCCTGTGCCAACTGTCTGAGGATGGGGGGGGGGGGGGGGGGGGGGACAATCTTAAAGTTGCCTCTTCAGAGGTTTTCTGCCATTTTCTTTATGCGTTATTTATTATTATTGTTACTTATTAACCTGCAGTATCTACACAGTATTTCTATCCTTTATGATGTAGGGGACTAAGGCAGTCAAATCAAATTTGACATGTATAATTTATTTATTTATTTATTTTTTTTTTTTACATTTCTTGTCACCTATCCCTTTTAGTAAAATGGCGTAATAACAGTTATAAAGGGACATTACTCCCAGCAACATAATATCTTAGTCACGTCTGTTGACATCTAGCCACATAATTTCTGCTCTATGTGCAGAAATTTGTGGCACCACCCTTATAAAGAGCAGATGTTCCCATCACTCTTCGGGGGAAAATACTTTTTTGCCAAATGAGTATTCCTAGAGGCAACAGAATGAAACCAGAAACACTGCATTTCCCGTCAGCAAATTTTTTTTTTTTTTTTTTTTTTTTTAAGGTTTTAACTTGTGTACTCTTGTCTTTTGTCGTTGCATGCAACCCCTTTCCCCTTTGCCTTTCCTCCTCTCCTGTTCCAAACAACTCATTCCTCTCCTCGGAGCAGAACACGCTACTATGAGGCCTACATTAGGTATGTGCATGTTACCACATAATACAGCTTCATTTCACAATATGTTGTTTTTGATGGAGGGTGTGCAGCAAAACATGCTGTGAAAGATTCTTACATGTAAATAAAAAGATACAGTTGGTGTCAGTTTCAGTTTCATGGGTTGACAGCGCGAACAAGCACTGTGGGGAAATGCAACTCTGGCATCATGATGTTTCAGTGAAATCTGTGTTTCACTGTATTCATGTTTTTACTTTATGGCACTGAAAACACATAAAAATCTCCAACAAACAGCATCAGCAAAAAAAATTAAATAAATAAATAAATAAATCTTACGTATGTATAAAGTTGCCCTGATCAGTATATGACGTATTCTATCTTGATGTTTTGTTGCCAGGTCAGAAAGCAGTGGCGGACTTTACCCCACCATTCGTCGAGAGGAGCCGGGCGGCGGGGACAGCGATGATGACCGAGGCTCGGGAGAGTACTACAGCGGAGAGGAGTTTCATGAAGATGACATTATGCTCACAAGGGACAGGTACAGCAACAACAACATCAGTCTAATGTGATTTGAGGAGAAACTGAGCACAAAACTGTCTGGCACAATTAGAATGTTGCTATATTTATACCTCTGTTCTTTCTGTCTTTGTCTTTGTTACTTAAGATTTACATATTTACTTGATCACGTTAATTGAAAAAAATAAAATAAAATAAAAAAATAAAATAAAATAAAAATAAAAATAAAATTCTTGTGAAGATGTAAAGTTTGTTCCACAGGTTGTCCAACAAGGACCGTGATGCAGAAGGAGACTTTGACCTTGAGGTTTCCAGGGGTAACCACCAGCCTGATAGTTACTATGACGATGATCAACAGCTGATCTACCAAGACAGTAGACGGTCGCCAAGGAAATGGTTTTTACCCTCACCTCAAGGTGAGATGCCACAGTACAGCAATGGTATTTGTATTTTTTAAATTTCTGTTTTTTGCTGAGTTACCTGGAAGTCCTTGTCGAGATTCCCCCACACTGTCAGATTTAATGTATGACAGTTTTATATGTGACTGAGATTAAATTATTTTTGATGTTGGATGTTTGTTGGAGCTCCTTTGTGATTCAGTTTAAGTTTCAAAGGTTTACAGCACATATCGTTAAACTGGGCTGATTCATGATGATTGCACAATATTTACCTAACCAAACTATGTTACTGCCATTCATATCCAAGTCATTGTAAATGCATAGCACAAGTACTAACGTAATGGAAATGCTAATTATATTACTATGTGTTATTTCTGTGTTATATGGGTGTATAATTGTGCATATATATTTGGTAGTTAACCACAATTGAAAACTGAGTGTTATAGTTTCTTTGGTTCTTGTAATTCCTCTCAGCCTCCAACAGACCAACATTTAGTTTTGAGTGTCTTCGCCGAAGAAGTAGTCAGGATGATGCTCCTCCCTCTCCTTCCTGCACAGCTCTTCCACTACACCTGGTGCAGCAACAGGTGCCTTTTTCTGTTTACGGATATTGTCATGGATGAATATAAAGAAGTGTCAAACAGTGGTAAAATCAGCACCTGTAAGCAATCTGTTTTGTATCTGCTCCCTGCACCCAAAATGTCCACCCTCTTGATCGTTGAACTCCACCCTCAGGTGATGGCGGTGGCGGGTCTTGATGCCAGCAAAATTCATCATCTGTCTCCGACAAGGTCACTGCGCTCATGGGCCACGCCTCCTGCTTCACCCATCAGCCTCGACTGCTCGCCCGGCTACACACCGCTCATACAGGTCTGATAACCGACAGATTTTGAATTTGATTTCAGATTTTTCAATTGACTGTTTCTTTAGTGCTGCCATCAATACAACTACTTGCGTTGCTTGGAACTGGACCAAACCTCTGTGCAAAAATGTGCTTTTTTTTTGTTTAATGGCAAGGCTGGTTTGTTATGATAAAATACAAAAAAAAAAAAAAAAAAGAAAGAAAAAGAAAAAAGAACAAAGACAGAAGTATGTGTTTGTGCTCAGGTGGACTGGCGCAGTCCTGGCAGCGTGGGCAGCATCCCCAGGGCAGTGAAGAGGAGTTCGTGGTATACAGACGGTCAGGACGGCCCTCCCAGCCGCAGCCACTCTCCGTCACGTCTGCAGTTGCCTCCAGAGAGCTGCACTCACTTTCTGCAGAAGAGAGGCAGCGCCAACAGTCTGGTGGAGGCTGTGAGTAGAAACGAATGAAAACAATTTTGACTGATTGATGTCAGAATGTCAGAGGTAATGACAGATGTCCACTTGCCAAAAGCCAAATTTTATTAGAACATGTCTAAGCTTTGATCTGCATTTGAAAAACCCAATATATTATTTCGTAATAATATCAGACTTTTTCTATACATTCTATATTTCTCTGGGACCACTCTGAGGATGAAGATGTGAAGATCAGGTCTTTCTGACTGAACATGCCATTCAACTCCCTCTGCACGCACTGGTTATCTCTTATTTTGACTACTGTAACATCTACATCCTGCCTGCATGTTCAGCAGCACTTGTGGGCTTCAACCAGTCAAAAGCAGCTCATTCCTTTCCACTTTTCCTTTCCACAGCAGCCACCTTCCCGAATTCCCTCGTTAAGGTTCACAAATCTTCCCGTTCTCTACGATCTCCAAATGAATGATAACTAGTCCTGCTGTGACTGTGAGGCAGGAGATCTCAATCCAAACTCTTGTCCTGTGTGGTCCTTCGATGATGGAACCAGACTAGATTTGATCAGCTGAATTCCTTTATGTCAGAAATTCAAGTCCTGCCTCCTCGAGATCTTCTATGCTCATTTCCAGGCTCTTGTGTGCTACTTCATGTACCTGCAGCCTTGTGGTGTTGGGGCACTTTTTCATGAAGACACCTCCTGGACCTCCTGAGGCTTGGACTGTACCTTTGGACAAAATTGTCACTTTGGAGAAAAGCGTCAGCCAAAATGATAAATGTAATAAACAGAGTCGGTTTGAGAATCAACTGTGTGCACATATTGACTCTAACAAACACACACACACACACACACACCTAACAAATGTTCCTGATGCTGACGACTTCTGACATGTAGGTGAATTCTGATGTGAATTTACTAATAAATTTGTTCTTGTCAACTGACCGTTTCCCAGCTGTGATTATTTTTCTCTTGTTGTTCTCAGGTGTTGATCTCTGAGGGTCTTGGGAAATACGCCAGAGATCCCAAGTTTGTGTCAGCGACCAAACACGAGATTGCAGATGCCTGCGAGATGACTATTGACGAGATGGAGAGCGCTGCCAGTAATCTCCTGAATGGGAGTATGGGTAATGCCAACAATGGGGGACCAGGGAGCGTGAGCTCGGACCCACACGCCTCCACGCATCTTAGAGACCGCAGTATCCGGGACTACAGCGACGAGGAGCCGTATGTGGCGGTGAAATGCGAGGAGGACTTAACAGATGAGATGATATGCATCACGTCGCTATAGCAGCGACTCACACGGGATTATTTAGGTTTTTTCTATTGAATTTCTACTACTGTTCCACATTGAGGGGATGTTTCTGTTCAAGTGCGTCCTGCAATAGACAGAAAATGTAAAACATGGATGGATAAGAGAACAAAGTGCCTTGTTTTCTCTTTTTGTGGAGCAGAAAATGGAAATGCCAGAGAGACGAGAGAACTGATTGAATTTGTGGGAAAACCTGAGGTGAATTCAGCGAATATTGAAACCACAGGGAAGCCCACTCGTTATTTAGCAGGAATTCATGGTAAGCTGTATTTTTTATTATTATTTTAATTAATTACCATTGATTGGATACAGCTGAATAACCTGGCAGCCTCGCAAAGCCAACCCAAAGCTTGTGAAGTTGGTCTTCTCAGCAACATCCAGTGAGGAGAACCACAGCTAAAGTTAAAGTTTATTACTCTGTTGATCCCTCAAACTGGGGAAATTAGTTATTCTCTGCATATTACCCACACCAAGTGAACAAAACACACACACAGGCATGCACATGCATGAGTCCCACGCTGTTTACTCAATATGTATTTACAGACTTACACTGTGTGAAAGGGTTCTTGCAGTAGATTTGTTCAGAAACAGATTTTGATTTTTGAATTGAATTGAATTTTTTTTTTCCAAAAACATTCACCCTGTTCTCCAGTTTGAATGTCAGAAAAAAAACATGGGTGACAGGCCAGTGATCCTTTGCTGTGAAGGAGGGAGGTTGGGGTTTCTGTTGATGTCTTAAAAAGTAATTGAAAATGCGTGAGCTGGCTTTGCAAAGCTGCATTTCTCCAGCTCCAAAATGTCTTTGGCTGTCCAATGAATCTAAGATGCCCTGCATCCAACTGAGTTTCATTTCATGTAAATATTATATGTGATTTTAACCTTTCATTGCTCATAGTAACGGAAGCAGTTGCTGCTCGTTCTTCACATTCCAGTTTGGCCTCCACGACTCAGATAACACAGACACACACACACACACACGTCATTAAAACATATATGTAATATTCTTTGTCAGTTCATTTTAATTCATCTCAGTGCAGAGTCGGGCTGATCCAAAGCCAGTCCAGACTTTAAATCTGGGAGCTGCTCTGGATTCACAGTTCAGGGCTTCAGGGTTAAATGTTGCTCTTCTCTGTTTTTGACTTGAAAAGGAAAATCACATATCAATGAAAAAAGACTTTGTCCTCAGGCATATCCTTCTGTTTTAAATGCATGCTGATACAACACACAGAGAAACATACTGTAGGTCCCTCCCCCATTTACACCAACAAAATGTTTATTAAATCAACAATTTAGACATTTTTACTGTTTTAATTCCTTCGACCACCAGTAAAACAAAAGACTGAAGATGTTGCCACAATGTCACAGACTTATTTCCATAGTCATAACTAACTTTTATCAAAGCCCCCTGAAACCTGTGAGGAGAGACTGTTACAAACTCTCTCAGAATATGCAATGATTCACTTTACTGAAAATTATGACAATTGTAAAATTGGAAATTTGGAAAAGTGCCAGCCCTGTGACACATACAGTGTAACGCTGTGTGTTGTGAGACTTATGAGTACGTTATGTAAAACTCCAACATGAAACTCTGACTAACAATATGCTTGTATAAGAAAAAAAGGCAGGTCCATAGGTTCCTTCCTCATAGCAGAGCATTAACATCTCTGACGTCAGTCTGAGGTCTGGCTTGTTCACTTCATGATGAGTCAGCTGATGTAAACAGATCAGAACCTGAAACGCCACAACAGTAAGGGAGACTACATTTTCTGAATTTCCCAACTATATTAATTCGGTAGATTGTTGTTGGGTGTATTTAGTTTATTCTTGGAGTGAAATGATCGATGTTAGCTGTCGCCTTTTATTTGTGGAATTTTTTTGTTGCTCCAACTCCAGTTTGAGTGCACGTGATGTCCAAAAACAGCTGCTTGTCTAAAGAGAGAACGACACAGCCTGCTCGTAGGTTCTGCTCATTAGCTCCACCACAAACCAGAGTCTGTCTACCACTGCCAACTGTAACAATGTATTCAGGTCAACTTTTTAAAAAGCAGCACTGGGTCGTGGCAGGGCAATCATGTTTATCTCCCTCAGTCTAAATACTGTTGTCAGGGCAACAAGTTCAATCTGTGCAATCAAAGGGCTCCTTCAGAAACAAAAACCAAATCAAGAGATCGTTGAGTGCATTTACGTGCACATTAAGATTCAGATATTATTCCAGATACTTAGAATTCTTTGTCCATTTTTGGAGTTGTTTCTGAGGCATTTCGTATGTATGGTGGTGCCAGAGGAAAAGAGGGTTTGCTGTTGGGTGTTTCGATGACACACTTAGAAACTGTACAGATGAATCTAATGTGAAACAGGATGTGAGTTGCTATCTGGAATACTCTTCGCATGTACTGTAAATGCACTCCTCTCTTCTCTCCAGAAGATTCATATATATATATATGAATATATATATGAATATATATATGAATATATATATGAATATATATATGAATATATATATATATATATATACACACACACACACACACACACACACACACACACACACACACACACACACACACACACACACACACACACACACAGGTTTTACTGGCCAATACAGCTGAAAAGTATGACTTATGCATTTTCTAACTGCATGTAAATTGTGTTTAATTAAGACTTCTAACAAATACTATTGTTATTACCTCGGTACCTATCCAGGTGTGTTGGTTAATGTGTCAGGGAAACTGTGTGGCAATGGCTGCATTTGCACAGAATGAAAGAAAAAAAGAAAAAGTTGTAAGGATGTGAAACATTTTCACACGTGTGATTTTCTGTCGTGACTGATCTGATTGGCTACCTCAGGTGTTCCAAATTTCCAAGTTATGGTTGGTTAATGATGAAGCAGACTCAGAACTTCAAAAACTCAAAGACAGGAAAGTCATCTCAGTGTTTGATTGACAGGTGATTTCTGGAATTCGTAGCACTGAAATCTGAACAACCAGCATCAGAAAAGAATCAAGAGTCTCACAATTCGCACACAAAAAGCATTAAAATGTCTTTGTTTTGTGTAAATACAGCCGAGAGATTCTGCTTTACTGTTTTGGATTTTAATGTCTTTTTAAAAGATATTTTAGAGTGATTAAGAGCACTTCAAAAGCCATATTACACACATGCTGTAAGCAGAAATTTGTATTTTTGCTGCATATCCCTCTGAAACACATTTCTGAGCAGGCGAGCAGCTGGTAAGGCACCACGAAGAACGCAGAGCTGCAGCATCTTGTACAGTCAGATTGACACTCACCCTGGTTGTTGCGGGGATCAAACCTTCGATGGTTTCCTCAGCTTCTACCAGCAGCTTCTGTCTGATGTAAACTTCACATTGATGATGAGGAGGCCAGCGATGGGAGACATACCAATTACTAGATCAATACCAAATGTTTTATTAAAAATTAATTAGTCTTTCAGTGTCATCATTAAATGTTTTTTTTTTCTAATCAAAATTCAAAACTGACTGGCCAACACTGCATGACTTTGTACAGATAGGATTTACTTAATGAGTTGATAGAACGAAGCCTCACAGCTCAAGACATGTCAGGAACTCAGAGACACCAGAGAAAAAAAGAAATCTGGAGTTTATTGACCGTACAACAATCCAAATGCATCCAAATTTATTGTTTTACTGAAAGACAATGACAAAAATTAACAACACAAAACTTTCTTGTGCAACTGACAGCTTTATTTTTTGTACTGCTCCACTGCTTTACAGATGTCTATGAAATGACAATGTATAAAATCTGTACAGTGTTTGTAAAAAGTTAAGTGGTGAACTTGAAGATTTCTGCTTTCTACCCATTTGTTGTATGAAAATGAAAAAATATAGCTCTAATCTACTTTGTAGCATAAGTACTAGTACCTTAGAGATTTTGTACCACTGAAAAACAAAAACCCCGTTTTGTACATTTTATTTCTTGCCTGAAACGACAAAGAACCTGCTGAGGATTTTTGTAAGGACCGCTGAATAAAGTCATGAGGACAAGGTCAGGACGGTTTCTGGTGGTTGCTTACAATCAATACAAAAGAAACAAACAAACAAAAAAACAAAACAAAAACACAAACATAAAATCTGTTTGAATGTTCACAATAATTTTCCCTTTTTGATCCATGTGTTACTCCTTCATTAGGACACAAATGATTTAAACATTCAAGTAATATTGTACAACACTGCATGTAATGTAAACAAGAACTGTCACAGTAAAGAAGCTGAGCTAAGATACTTCATAGTGTAGTGCAAAGCTTAATAAGACACCATTAGAATTCATTTTAGCACTTGGCTGTTTCCATTGGAGCTGGTGACAATTAAATGTCAGTATAATTTAATACTTAATGCGTGAATTTAAGGACGATTTTCAGTGAAGGTGATTTTAAAATCTGCTCACTAACTGATGTCAGAGGCACCAGTGGTATTAGCACACTTAACAACTTCATTTTATCATCTTTGAAAGCTTCTTTGTAAACACAGAAAAAATGTATATAATAGTGTTTTTTTTGTTTGCTTTTAAGTGTAGTTTTTAGAATTTTTTAGTGTACATTTTACATAGAGTTTTAACATAACATCTATATTAACCAGATTTGACTCTGCGAGATATAATTTGCTCTTATTGCTACTTAGATTAGACAGATACCAGACTGAACTGAACCAAAAGGCAACAGAAGGCATTAAAACCTGATCCCCTAAAGTTACTGACATCATGATGAACCTCACATAGTTGGAATCTTCTTCTTCTTCTTCTTTTTTTTTTTTTTTTTTTTTTTTTTTGTTGATTTTGAACCAGTTTATTTCTCCTCTTTCTCTTTCCTGAGAAGAGAATGGGCAATGGAAACTTTTTCTATGCCCATTCGTGGGTGAGGTATTTCATCCTTACTGCTGTCAGGTCCAAGTCAATTCCAAGACCAGGAACAGTTGAGTCCTGAGTCTTGATCAGAGCCAATTTAATCCATTTTCAAAACCCAGACCAAAACAGAAAATGAGCTGCAGCTGAGTGTTTCTTTACAAACATAAAAAAAAAAAATAAAAAAAAATATGCTGGTGAGTCTGACATAGACGTGCCTATTGCCCACTGTTTGTTAAATATTAACTCTATTTATTATTACCTCTGTGGATAACAAGATTCCACTGCTGCAGACACACCTGGTTACCTGTTAAGTCAGCTGCTGGATGAACCTCAAGTCTCAACACCTGATGGGGAGGCGTGCATACTGTGGAATTTACAGGAGCACTGATGAATTTTGTTATCAGCCTGGAGATAAGAGTGACAAGGAGAAAACTATGATTCTAGACTCTACTGTCAAACAAGACACGAGATGAGTCTAACTTACTTTTTCTTACTACAAGTGGATTAATATGTTGTTCTTTTAAAATCTTCTGATTGATTTAAAATGTGTGCAACAAACCTGTGCACATGCCATTTTGTCAAGCCGCTAAATTTGCAAATTCTCAGGAAGCAAAAACAATGTTACCTCGGTGATAACAGATCTGTACAGAGAAAAAGAGCTGCTGATTGAGCTGCTGATTGAGCTGCTGATTGAGCTGCTGACTGAGCTGCTGAGAACAGTCTGCATGAAACCCAGATAGCTGATCATTAGTCAGACAACAAGCGCAACGATCACTCGAGACAGAAGTCGCATTTTGCCATTGTGTAACTTGAGAACCTATTTTAAAACCTTCATATCCTGTGGTTTACCAAAATGGGGTGTCAGAGCATTTATATTTTTATGAGGCTTAAAAATCACTGTAGTCCAAGTCTGTGCATTGTTCAAAGTAAGAAAAGGGAAGTTATTTTTCCCTTGTCTTTAGTTGTCCATTACATTCATAGTTACTATGCAAAGGCTCTGCCTCTTTGCTGTGCCAGCACGAAGCTGACTGTAGTAAGTGTCAGTACTTACAAAACGGGATCACGTTCTACATAAAATCAGTACGTGTGTGTTTCCACATGTTTATCTTGGTTAGTTCAGTCTGCTACAGTTTGATGAGTCAGCTCAGTTAATCTGAGCAAACAGCTGGTTTTGGTCATAGGGAGCTCGCTAAATAGGCAGAAGAGGAAGATTACTTGAAGATTACTGAAGACATATGCAATTAAGAATGGAAAACAATCAGAAAATCAGCTCCCAGTCAAGAACACAATAAGCTGTTCACTGCTGTTTCCTGATGACTGATTGTGTCATGAGCCGTTTCTGACCCACACTTAGCCCTTACTCTGTTTTCATCTCTGAGTGTCGAGTGTTGGTGGATGGTAAACGGGAACCCCCGGGTCGACGAGAGGAGGCCGACCTCTGATGATGTCAGCAGCCTTCTCTGCCATCATTATGGTCGGAGCGTTCAGGTTGCCACTGACGATGCTGGGCATGATGGAGGCGTCAACCACGCGCAGCCGCTCGAGACCCAAAACCCGTGTGTTTGAGTCGACGACAGCCATTGGGTCAGAGGGAGAGCCCATCTTGCAGGTGCAGGACGGATGGTAGGCACTGTCGGCCTTTCGGCGTACAAAAGCGTCGATGTCGGCATCAGATTGGACCTGAGGACCAGGCTGAACTTCAGGACCACGGAACGGGTCGAAGGCCTTCTGGGCAAAAATCTCTCTAGAGAGTTTAACACACTCCCTGAACTCCAACACATCAATATCTGAGAGGAGAGCAGATGACAGAGACAAATCAAATCCTCTGGTTTTATAAATCAGTTTAAAATTCTGCTAAATTAGTTATATGCCGGTCAACCTACTGCCAGGCTCCAACTCAGAATAACCTTCCACATTGCTGACATACACTTCACGCTTTTTTATTCAGTAAAGAAGGCTGTAAGTACAAATATTTCAAATTACTATCCTCCTTCCAAATGGGGGGGCTCAGCAAAATGTCGAGCAAAGTACACCCAGGGACATTTTCTCAGATTTTCTCAGGGTAGGTCTCATACTGACTGAGAAGGATAATAATATTTTATTTTCTTTGGAGACAAACTAAAGTTCTCAAAACCTTTAATGGATCTGGTTCTTGAGAGTTCAGGGACTGAATCTTACCAGTTGAGAGATAGTTTGGTTGTAGACTGGGGTGATCCAGAGGGTTGGTGCTCTTAAGCTTCATCCAGCCGATACTGGTGCTTCTCATTGGTCCGACATGAACCTACAACACAAGAATCTTTGAGGATTCTGAGAACAGTGTGTAGATCGCACACATCCAAAATGTCTTTAACTACTAATTACCTGATGATAATTATTCTAATGTCTGACACATTTTTATGTTCCCCTGTTTACAGTTCAGGCATTAAAAGGTTTATAGTGTGTGGGACTCTTTATTTGTTCCTTATGGATACACTTCTCTTTGAGTGTACACTTCCCTGGAAAAGGGCCTACACTACCAATAGGGGGAATTTCTAGGGAGCGCCCATTGTTTCATAAGATTTCTGTGGTAACAGTAGCTTTCCATGGAACTGCATGTGACTGTGTTAATACTCCTTTGTGTCCTGTGAACTATAAGAGGGTCTAATAATGACTAGTATAGTGGGGTTGTTTCAGTATGTATGTATGTGCCTTGGAATTATCTGTGAGAGACCTACCAGAACACACAGACACACACTCTCTGTACAACAAAATGACTACATACTCGTACATTCTGATAACATTTTTCAGACATAAGTGCCTATCACCTGTTCTATCTGCCCAAAGATTAGGCACTCCTAAGCACAACCCTCACACACCTGATATGCCTCTATCTTGGAGGCAACTCGTCCATGGTCAATGACCTGCGAGGGCAGGAAATGGAACTGGATGTCGGGATGCGTGACGTGCGGCCGACTTCGGATAAAGCCTCCGCTCTCCAAGTGGGCTGTTGCTCCATAGCCTGGGGGATGATTGTGATGCTATGTTAGGTGATGATACTCAGACAAGCAGCAAATGAGAACAGCTGAGTATGGATGTTTGTATTGACAAACTGTGATATTACAGTCTCTGTCTTTTCTTGACCGTTTGTGTGCCTGTTTATGTGGCAGGGTTTGTGATCATGAATGTGTCCGGGTCAGTAAAAGTCTATTCAGTAATGGTTAACGGAATGTAAACAGATGATATCTGAGCCCTCATAATGACAGCTCTTCAAGAAACACCAGCAGTGAATTACAACTGCTGCCAAATAGTACTGGGTGCCTGTTCTGCTGACGCTCGTGCCCACATAATGAAAGTGTATTACAACATGCTAAACTGAAGCCTTTCAAAAAGAACTCTATCAGCCAAAAGAATCACAAGTGACTGTTTCCTGGGTGTACAAGTTTATGTGGGCTGTGACAACTTAATTAGGTACCTGTTTTTTTAGTTTAGTTTTTTTTTTTTTGTTTCTCTTGTTTCTAAACACAAGTTAAGTAACCTAATCTTTCCTTCTTTTTTCCATAGAAAAGTCAGTTGGTAGATTTATTTTTCTTTAGTTTACTTATATTAGTCGTGCCCACCACAGAGATTAATAATTGCTTGCATCTTTAGAGGAGGAAAACAACTGATATACATTTATGATGCATAACATCTACAGAATGAATGATCTTATTATACTGCAGAAAAACATGCGGTGAATATTTGCATGTTATTAGAAAAAAGTTTTCTTCAAACTCCATTGACGCTGTATGTTAAGACAGAGTTTATAGTAACCATACCTGTCCTGAAGGTGTGAAATCCCAGAATCAATGGTAAGCATAGATTAAGTGAAATTTAATTGATGTAAGGACAGTACAAATGATTTTAATGTACTTGTAATGTGCTTAATAGGAGCACGTGTGCGTTCCCAAATGCATGTGTAGGTGCCTTTGGTTACCAGTGAACAGGGAGAGCCATTCAAGGCCGATCTTGATCATGTGAAAAGGTTTCTGGGCCTTGTACAAGGTGATGGGCTGAGTGCACTGCTGCTGGACGTATAGCTCCAAATGATCCTGCAGGTTACTGCCAACACCTGAGAAACAATGGACAGAAGTGTGCGAGTCATCCTTAGTGTGGTCTGTTTGTAAGCACAACAGCAGGTGAAAATAAATGTTTATGAAGTCAGCTGTTTCCCATTTCGGTTTGTTGAAATGAGATATTTTGTAAATGCTTACATGCTTAGAAAATACCTCTTAAGCACAGGAAATGTACCTGGTAAGTGCTGAACCACAGTAATGCCAAGCTGTTTCAGGTCGTCGGCGTTTCCCACCCCAGACAGCATGAGAAGCTGAGGAGAGTTGATTGCTCCTCCACTCAATATCACCTCTTTATCTGCAAACACCTGAGGAGGGAACAGAAAAAGTGATGAGTGAGTAATTGAACAAGATTAAGAGTCCACAGCCATGCCAGTGGCAAAAATGTCAACCTCATGGTGGTGCTGCGCAACACTTTGAGCCAATCCATCCAACAGTTGAGATGTTTATTTTAATCAATATAACATTTCACAACATTTTTCTTTTAAAATAATGGGGGCTCTCTCCATCTTACCCTTTTCTTCTGTCCCTTCTGTATGTATTCGACTCCCACAGCACGGTTTCCATCAAAAAGGATCTTGGTGGTCAGGCAACGCACCTCCGTCTTCAGGTTGGGTCGACCCAGGACAGGTCTCAGGTAGGCACTGGCTGCGCTCCACCTCTTCCCTGGACAGATTTGAGCAGTGAGATTCTGACAATATTAAGGGGTTGATTCATAAAAGGCATACTGCACACATGCTGCATATTGTTAATTATTTAAAGTAGTTTTCCTCAAACCTTTAAAAATGGTCATGTCCATCCAGCCCAAGCCTTCCTGTTGGTATCCATTCATGTCATCAGTGAAGGGGTATCCTGCCTGCTGCCCCGCTTCAATAAAAGCCTTGTGAAGGGGATGGTTGGTCTTCCCTCTGGACACATGAAGAGGTCCACTGCCACCCCGGTACCTACAGTGCACACAAGAAGCAGATGAGAGATGAAAGCAGTTCCATTTCAAAGTACTACATATCTGTCTGATAGGGTTCCCACGAAGGTTGAAATCTTTATATTTGTAAAATCTATCAGATCAAAACCATTTCTGAATCTGTTTATTATGAACATTTGACACATAAAAATATAAATGTGAAAATATAAAATAAATGCCTGCTTGTTGGTACTGCATCTGTACGAGCTGGTTTGAGTAAAGAAGCCTTAAGCCTTTACATTTGTTGTTTTTGAACTTAAAGAGTGAAGCAGTTTGCACCTGAACAACTCCTAAATACTGAAAACAAACAGGCCTGGCAATGACCTCATATTAAGTATGTGTTTGTTACGCTGATAAGGCGTGAAAGAGTTTTGTTCCAGTCTCTGATAAACACATTTGTATCCTCTGTGTAATGTACTAAATGTGTGTTATCTTGTTTCCAAACCATAAAAGTTTTTATCATGCTATTATTAACAAGTGAGTTAATATCTGAAATGCTATCTACATTCTTCACTTCCTCAGTTTCTTTTGTTGGAAATAGATTAATGATGCCCTTCATTTAACAGGACTCCACTGTGTCATGACACATTCGTGAGGAAAATTTTCTGATCACTCAGAAACCATTCTGCAGCCTGGTGAGTCTAGGGGATGGAAGCACTTGCGCTGCCAGTTTTGGTAGGTACCTGTTTTCTCCCAGCTCGTGACACTGAGCTTTCCTGAAGTAGGGCAGACAGTGTTCATAATCCCAGCCCTCTGCCCCCTCTCTCTGCCAGCGGTTGTAGTCCTCTGCGTGTCCGCGGATGTAAACCATGGCATTGAGAGAAGAGGACCCGCCCCAGACACGGCCCCTCGGCCAGTACATCACCCGGTTGTCCATGTGGGCCTGAGGTAAAGTGTGGTAGTACCAGTTATACCTGAAGAGAAATGAACAACAGAAATAACAACAGTTTAATAATATGCTATTACAGTACTGATATCAAAATACTGGACCAATATGTTTCACCATTATAATACATGTATACTTCATTTATTAAAGTTATCTGTATATCCACTTGTCATTTACTGCAGTCTAAAATAGCACAAACTCAAGCTACTTTATAATAATTCTTCTTCTGTGATGATTTAGCAGATTTCACCCTTTGATATTTAAAAAAACTGTAACTTGAGTAAATGGTATGATAGTTAGAATTTTACAATTGAGCTTTTGTATCTGTAAAAAGTCACACAAAGTCAAAATGCTTTGCACTTTCTACATTTGCACTTAAGTCATTTGTATTTGCACACACACAAAAACAGTGTTGTGTCTGGTGATTAATGACAAACACTCAGCCAAATAAAACAGTTCCATACATATGTGCACAGAAACATTTCAAAAACCAGTGAATGACAAGTGAAATAATTGAACTACTGTACTTGTCATCACAAAGGTTGTAGGTCAGCGCAGCTGGCATGTGGATCTTCCATGAGAGTCTTGAGCTCCCGAGCAACATGTCCTTTGGCCCAGCCTCCAGCAGCAGAACTGACTCATGGGCATCCTCTGTGAGACGGTTAGCAAGGACGCAGCCCGCTGAACCCGCTCCGACAATTATATAACTGTAAGACGGTGGTGTTATCTGATGTGGTGATGATGAAGAGTTGCAATGAGCAGCTGAGGCACTAAAGCATCTGTAATTGCCGGCGGAGGAGCAGGAAGAGGAAGCCCCCATGTTTCTGGTCTTGGGGACAAAGTGACATTCTGGCAAACAGGTAAAGAAGGATCTGCCATCTCTCAAAAATCTCCCCTGAGTTGCTGTGAGAACTCGCTGAGCTCCAGTTTGGCCTAGTGTGGCCAACGACAACATCGTTGTTCTGGGAGGGCTTTCTTCATTCACTGGAAATCAAAACAACACACATTAAAGACACACTTAAAGGAGCAAGATGGATCTGGAACAGGAACTAGTATATCTGTGTCCTGCTAAATATGAAATTTGTGGGTCACAGAGAGGCTTTTGATTGGCATTTTGAATTCCATGAACGTTAATTATTACTTGAGCCACACCTTGCCCTTCTCAAAGTCAGTTTCTAAATGAGTCACTAGAACTGAGCAACTGCCTGAACAAGAACCCTGATTATTGTCAGACAGCACTGAGCGAACAGAGCTGTAGAGGTTTATGTTTCTCTCTTAACTTTTGATTAACCAAACACATTCGTTTAGGGCAAATAAAGTGCTGAGAACTTCAACCAGTAATGTAGTGCTCCTGTCTGCTGCAGTTTCGCTTTGTGGTTCAGCCTGATAAGATCCCCAAATCATGCCTTCTCAGCTTAAAAAGAAATGTTCTTTTTTTGTTTTGTTTGCATACGAAGAGACAAGCTAATGTATGTCTGTGTGTGTGTGTGTGTGTGTTTGTGTATGTGTGTGTGTGTGTGTGTGTGTATGAGGGAGTGTGCACTAGAGTTAGTGTTACCAAACAAAAGCTGCAATAAATTCTGCTGTCTTGCAAATATTTTCTTTGAAGGCTATTTCACATTAGGTGAGAAAGTGCTGAGGTGTCATTCAGGCAAAGGCAGACAGGGATATCTAGGTCAGGACTGTCATATCAATAAACGAGCCACTCTCTAGGAGTTTTGGAGGAAAGCTGAACTCAGAAAACAGCCTGAAATGTGAGTAAGTACCTTCTGATAGACCGAGACATTAAAAAAAATCCCAGCAGCAAGATGGAAACAGCAGGGTGTCTTTAAGTTTCACTCACGTTCAAACTCAGTTTAAGGCCAGTTTCGCAACGGCTACCATGTCAGCGTAACAGTCCGGGACTGTGGGTATATCAGCAGTACATAGATACTTTTGTAGACACATTTCTTCTTGATTATAACACACTTTATATGCTTCAAACGCTTTAAAACACGTTTAAACTGCATCTGAATGCTTTAGAGGGCTCCGGCTGATGGTGTCGGTGCTGTTACGGACTTTCGGGCAGGATCCCCTACGTTTGTTTAGATTTACTATTGAAGTTGCTTGTTTGTCCGAAGCAGGGACATGGAAATCGCCGCATGCAAGTTTACAAACTACACTGAATTTAAAGCGAAGCGGTGCCGCAGTAGTTTGATGTAAACGCAGACAGGAGATCGCGGTTCATAGTTGAATTTAGCAGCAGCAACTTGCGGAGCTTACCTTTAATTTTTTTTTCCACTGAATCTGGAAACCGTTCCAACCGCAGGCTAGCGGATCCCCCGTTGGCTGTGGGCGGGGCTTAGCGGGCCTATTTATACGGTAACGGAACGATCTCTGTAGTTTACGAGTCCGTTCAATAGTTTTACATCAGGTAGGGTGTCATACCGACGGGTCAATGATTAAAACGATATAGATTGTAAAAAAAATATACTTCTCATGTTAATTTCTTTTTTCTTTTCACTTTTTTAGCCATGTGCTTCATGAAATGGGGAGTCGCGCTGATGTTGTTCTGCTGTGTGCAGGAACGAGTGAAGTCACATGAAATCGTAAGTTACTGACTTTAACAAATGAGTCATTAATTGTCTTACTTAAAACCGAAATCGATCCAAGCGCTGTGTTTTCTGGGATTTGTTTGCAGGAAGTGAAGTGTCGTGAATATAATGGTAAGTTGTGATGTTTTATTTATACCCTGGATGAGACCTCTGATCTCTACCAGATATTATGAACTGTTAAATCTACTTTGATTCTTTTTTCAGCTTATTTTTTTTTATAGTGTCAAAAGCCTTAACATGATTGGACACTAAGATTTCCCAGTAAGTTATTTTAGGGTTGTCAGCTCCATGACATGTAATGTGGAAATTCCATTACCTCTAAATGTTGCCTGCCAGAGGAAACTGATAAGAAATAAAATTGCATCACCAGACTGAAATTTTATTGCTAGTCCGTCTGACGCAAAATTTAATAAAATTTTGTAGTCATTCAGGTTTTCAACATATTTTACAACTTTTCAACAATTCTTGTTGATGTGAATGTAACGCTGTCACATTGAGTGTTCTCTGGCGTTTAATAAAATGAACTACCACAGAAATTGGAATACTTTTCCACAGCTGAACTAATGGAGAATGATAATATACACATTATCAAAGTGTGGACAGTGATCTTCACCGTTATCTCTTGTTACAGGCTCACCTGCTGCCAATAATATCTCTCCGTCTTTGCTGGCGGACTTGAAAGTGGAGAAGGTGACAGTGGGAAAAAATTATATGCTGAATGTCAGCTGGGCGATCAACATTGATGGTAGGTGACTACCGCATGATGTTGTTCACTTTAATGCTGTTTTTTGTGAAGGTAACCCTGTAATTACTTATGAAGAAGAGTTCTCTGACATGACATCTTCAGAATCTATTAGTAAATGCATTTATTATTAAATTACAAGGCAGTAGCTCAGTAGCTTGTTATTACTGACTGGCCTTAGTCTGGTTTGGGTCACACTGGACCAGGTAGAAGGTAAAAAGGTTCATATATAATGAAACGGAATAGAATAATAAAAAGCTTTTGCAGTATGTGCAGCAGGTGTGTGGCCGGAAGAGCCCCCTAATGGTAGAGAAACATTAATGCAGGTAGATTGTGAATCTGTGAAAGTGAAACTTTAGTCAGGTAGGATCTCTATCACATTGGAAGTGAAGGGCACTGACTAGCTTATAACTGAATACCAAAACTAACCAAGTCATATTTTGTCTTCAGTTCAGTGAGGAGAGCTCAATAGACAGTGCAGGGTTAAGGTTAGGCTTAGGTTCAATATGCAGAGGGCAGTGAAGATATCCGCTGGGGTCTAGATGCTCATGGTAGTGGGGTAAAGCCAGAAGATTGGAAAATGGAACTTTACTGCTGATATGATCATCCTGCAGGACAAGGTGGTGATGGGAAGGAGGTGGGTTGTGCAGTCATAGGTCTGAACATCAGAATGACAGAAACAAAGTGATATTTAAAGGACAGCCTCAGCAGACTGATTGGCTCAGAGGATGCGGACAGGACGATCTTTGGCCAATTTTGGTGATGTAACTTATGAATTTTGACAGTGTGGGAAAGAGTAAATGAAAATATAAGAGTAGGGGAATTCCCAAAAGAAAGATTCAAGGAGGTTTTATTGTGATTTCTATTCCACATTTACATAAATAAATAAAAATGTAGAAGGCAAAAATATAAAAGTAACAAGGCACCTAATCACACGTGTTGATTGTGCAAAGTAGTGCAAAGTGGTTCAGGATGTAAGCATAGGGCTCAGAAAAACATGAGCAGAGATGAACAGAGACAGGAACAGAGTCATTGCAACCTAGAGAACATCACCAGTGTTCACCAGTCACACCAGAAAGAAGCTGTTTTTCCTCCTTAAGTTGATCATCTTGTTGGTTGCCTTCAAGTTGATGTGGAGGTTGATATCCCTGCACCAGCCCTCCAGATGTCCCACCTCCTCTCTGTATTCAGATTCATTGTTGTTGGTGATGCATCCCACCACTGCTGTGTCATCCATAAACTTCATTATCTGACAGCTTGGGTTCTTTGTGGAGCAGTTGTACGTCAGCAGGGTGAACAGGAGTGGGCTTAGCATGCAGCCCAGAGTGAGGGCAAAAAGATCTTTCTTATTGAACTCTCCTTAAACCTTCATTAAATGCTGTCATTTTCTGTCTCTCTGCAGCTAGTATTAAATATCTGAATGGAACTTTGATCAAAATTTCGGGGGAACCAGACTACTACTGTGAATACGACCCACATTTGACCAAGGCAAACATCACTGGGCAGGTGCCATGAATAGAATTATAACTAGAACTGATAATACATTTCTGTGTTTTAGCAATGAGTGTGAGTTTGAAATAATGGACCAGCCAGAGGGTTTGTGAGATTGAAAGATTAAAATCACTGTCGTCTTTTCAAATCTAGGTATGGTTTCATTATCTGGTAAAAGTAGGCCATGGTGACTTGGTCATCCAAGCTGCCAATCTCCCTTTGCCTCCACTGAATAGTGGCCCCTCTTACAAGTTTGTACAAATCAGGATACCTTATCCAAAACAACGTAAGTTATTATTATTATTATTTTTATCCTATTTATTTATTGCTCCTCAGCAACATATTAAACCTACAAAGGTATTAAAATGTCAAAACTGTCTTCTCTGTTTTCCTAGCACCTTCTCCTCAAATTCCTACAGGTGAGCAATCACATTTGCTTGTGCATGTTTGCATGTGTATATAATGTATATTACTTACAAAATGTTGATTATTTTGTTTATTCTCTGTTTAACTCTACGTTTTAAAGATTTCACTCCACGTTTTAAAGATTTCACTCCAGTTGTGACCACTACCTCACGTAAGGCTCCACAGTTACGTAATGAACTGTCAGTACATACACTAAATCAGTTAAATCTCAGTATTAGATGAAGTAAAATGTGTTTTGTGTGTATGTGTTTGTTTGTGCAGCCTTGGAAATAGAACGGGTAGCTGTCATCATTTTTGGAGCACTGGGTGGTTTGATGATCCTGAGTTCCTGCTTCATAATGTGTAATTATAACACTTTTTAAATGTACTTTTAGTGGAAAGAGGTCCTTGTGGATGATAAATGGGAAGAGAGACTCAACTTAATGCACTCTTCTTCTTTGTGTGCCCGATATGGTTTATTTCAAAATATTTGAAAACTGCAAAATCCTTCCCAACCAATTTACAGCAGCCTCTGTGTCACATTGCAAAGGAACTTTGCTTTAACTACTCTACTGACTAAATGTCTTTATATCTTTCAGTGGAGACATTCTTCACATCCTAGACACTGAAACATATCAAGATTGGGCTCACCACAACCTTGCTATCATGACAAATTAGGAAATTCCTTCCAGATTATATAAAATGTTTGACACAGTTGCCTGGTGCTGAAAATAGCTAAGCTCTCCTTTCCAATGTTTACTTGTTCCCCAGATAAAAGCTTTGGACACAAAATCGCCAGAATACCTTGGCCTCCCATGGTCCCTGTCCCTGTCCTTTTGGTGTACCCTCCTGAGAATCCAGCCTTCCAGCAGGCTGTGGTGGCCCTGGCAGAGTTCCTGCAGTGTCACAGCAGCTGCAGCGTGGCTATCGACATGTGGCAGCAGGGGAGGATTGCAGAGCTGGGGCCAATACGCTGGCTTGCAGAACAGGCCAAGGCTGCAGACCAAGTGCTCATCATCTGCCCACAGGTAGACATTGTATGTTGTGTGTAATTTTTTGTCATTTATTTCTTCTGACTAGGAGTAATTTTAGTGATCAGTTTTTACTGTGTTGTTGCCTATATGATGTGACCTAGTCACCTGGACTCCTGCATCTTTATAGCAAGGACAGCAAGGCTACACTCAATATGTTCAGAAGAGTAAAATGCCACAGTATTGAGTGTGGTTACAGGGATGAGACATAAATACCTCAAAAAGAGACAAAGTTTTGTTGACAGTAGCTGACACGGCAAATCAGATGTCACTAAATGCCAAAAAGAGTTGACCTCAGGGGACTCCCACATCATATGTGTGTAACTGCCTGGAATTCCCTTAGGGCAATCCTTGACATTTTGCAGACTTACTGCCCTCTTTCTCATATTGTCAGAAAAACTAAACTAAAATGAATAAGGCTTCTCCTCTCTTCTCACAGCCCTCTTCACAGCCTGGCTACTTTCCTCCCAACCGCAACTTCCCAGAACCCTCCATTCCAGCAGCAGCTCATGACCTTTACCCCCTGATCCTCAACATGGTTGCCAGCCACACAAAGAGTGCTAATGACCTGGCTAAGTTCTGGGTGGTGCAGCTGGGCAAGCAGCAGGACAAAGGGGCTAGTAAATTGCCACTGGAACTGAGGGCTTGCAAGTCATTTTGTTTGATGAAGGATTTGAAGAAACTGTGCCGGAGTCTTCATTCTCACAGACAGGATAAGAAGAAGATATCAGATCTGATCTTCAGATCAGGGGTTTCCTTCAGTGAAAAGAGTACAGCAAAGTTAAGAAAAGCTATAGAAAAGCATTTCCAGAGAGGAGACACCACTTTAGAACTGTCACTTTTGTATGAAAATGTATAATGAAAATGTTTAGATTGATATAGAGGATGGGTCAGAACAGATCTGTAAATGACCAACTCTGCCATTATCTTTACTTTTTTGTAAAGTGCAAAAAAAAATTATTTTTGTTACAGATGACATAGACTTATTCTCATTTTGGTAAAAAACAAAACCTGCTTATATGCTGTAGTGTGGTCTGTCACTGTGTCATCTATGGTTTGCAGGACTGCATTATATTATATATTATTTTGTATTAACATAAATGCATTTCCATCAAACATTTCATTCAGGAGGAAGGTCCTAGCTGGTGGTTGTTTTCTGAAGCATGTTTGAAGGTCATGACTTATTTCTGACTAATTAGACGATAACATGAAAAGGTTTCTTAATTTCTTAATCTGAAAGTCATTTTGTAGATGTGTGTCTTTTTGTCTATGTATATTATTCCTGTGATAAAGTGGACAGCTTTCTGAGGCATCCCACTTCTCTCCCAGTGCATACAGGGAAAAATATATGGTTTTGGCAGAGGACCCAGTCACTGTCATCTGCAGATGACAGGGCTGACCCACTGAGGCCCTCTGCCAAAACCATATGCAGCAGTATATACAACAGTATACAGTTAAAGCATGCTGACAAGTTAAAAGAGGGACGTTCCATTTATGTATTTATATAGCATGTGAGACTATGGAATTTCTGAAAGAAGGAGTAACAAGGTTTTCCTTATATAAATAAAAAGTTGAGCCCTTGCTCAATTCATCCTAAGGGTTAATGGTTGAGGGTTCTGCCTAAAACAAACTGGAATGTCAAGCCACATATGGTACCACAATGTTTCTGTGAAGAAGCATTGTGGTACCACATGTGGCTGGAATGTCAGAGAAATTCAGGAGCATTTTCTCCAAACACGACATTCCAGTTTGTTTTAGGCCTTGCAACACTCTGAGACAGAAACCGGTACACCTCAAAGACAAAATTCCCAAAAACAAGTTAAGTGATGTTGTATATGCAACCACTCCACAAACGCATGGCCCAGCATAGATGAGCTAACTCCTCTGGTCAAAACTCAGCCATTCACCTGTGTCTCAAGGAGAAGGGACACTCCTTTGAAGACAGTGATGTCCACAATTTGGACAGAGAACATAGATGGTTTGAAAGAGGAGTTAAGGAGGCCATCTATGTCAAAATAGAGCGTCCATCACTGAACAGAGGGAGTGATCTAAGACACCAGCTGTCACCAATCTATAACGCAGTTTTGAGATCCCTCCACAGATGACTACCCCATCCACATCTGGGCTCACGTGACTCTGACAACTCACAGGTGGGAACACTAGGTAGGAAAGGGATGAGCTTAAATGTTTGGGCTCTCTAACCAGTCTCTAGAACTGAAGAAGTTTCTGGGATGAGAGGTGAAACATATTCAAGCTTCAAACAAGAAGTCCAGTTGCCTCAACCCTTAGGATACGATGACCTGGGTGAGAACTTGCATAGACACTTAATTCAAAACATACAGTGTTGCCACATGTAATTCTAAAGCTAATAAACTTCAAATAGCTGCCATTACTGTGGAGGTTTGCCCACTTAATGACTCTTCTCTACTTCTGTTATGCTATGTAATATCATTAACCATTGTATATTACAGTTGTTCTTTGATGGTTTCCTTTATATTATATTATATTATATTATATTATATATTAAAAACCCTAACTCACTGGACAAATAGAAATCGTCGTTTTGTACCATGTGACCAAACACGGAAGTAGAGCTTGCCGCTGCAACAACGTTTCATCCAGGAGGAAGGTCCTCGCTTGTGGTTGTCTTCTGAGGCACTTTTCAAGCACTAAAAGGTTGCGGCTCACCTTTTCTGACTGTTTAGACGATCATATTTAAAGGTGGCCATGACTCAGGCTGAAAAAGAGCAGGACAACGGGAAGGAGAAGGAAAAGGAGCGAGAAAAGGACAAAGAGAAGGAGCAACAGCGCGGAGTGAAAAGACCCATCGCTCCTCCGGCCATCCCAGAGCCCCTTCAGGAGGTCAGCTCGAAAATTTCGTGTTTTTACTGTTCTGGGATGCTCATATTTGTATAATATACCCGAATTTACTTGCCTAGATAGATTTGCCTATTTAGCTTTCACGGACTCTTCCTCTGGAGTAAAGGGCGTTTAATGCATGTTGCTTAGACTCATCAGACACGACAGTGGACAAACTTAGTAGGCTATACTTCGACCACCGGTCCAACGTGTTAAGTTTACGTTCAAGTGAAATGGTAAAAAACAAGAACAATTTTGTGAAACGCTGTCAGGAGAATATATATATATGTATGCATACACGCATTTATATATATACATGTGTCCTGACCTCAGCCCAGACCTGAACCCCATCCAATACCTTTTTTTTTTCTTTTACAGCAAATACAGAGCAACTTTGTAGTTGTCATCCATCCTGGTTCAAGGACACTCCGCATTGGCCGAGCAACAGACACTCTTCCCGTGACGGTCCCACATGTGATAGCACGCAGACACAAACAAAGTGGACAGCCCAGATATGAAGATGCCTGGCTGTTGAGAGAAGGTCTCAATGTATGACAACCACAATAAAATCTTTTAGCCTATGTCTTACTCCACAATTCAAAATATATATATATATATATTTTTTTTTTTTGCCATTTTTAATATACCTTCATTTCTTGTTTTTGCTTTTTGACAGAAACCAGAGAGTAAAGAGCAGAGGCAGAATGGGCTTAAAATGGTCGACCAAGCCATCTGGTCCAAAAAGATGTCAAACGGAGTGCGGAGGACTCCCGTGTCTGCAGAGCAGGTATGTGTGTTATGAAAGAGAGAAACAGGAAGAGAGAGAATTGCTGCACATATACAATATTCACCCCAGCATCGCCTTTGTGAGAAGAAGCATGGTATATGCTTTCATTTGGAAACATTTATAGAAGAATCTATTTCTTATACCAGTTTTTGTGTTTGCATGTAGGCCAGAGCATATAATTGTCAGATCCGTCCAGCAGTACTAGACACCAGCTCCAGGGTGAAGTGGACCAACACAGCCCACCATCCTCCTCATCTGGTGGGAGAGGAGGTCAGTGCATGTGACTGAATGAGTTTACAGCTCCATACATTGAAAGGAAATAAGATATCTGAAACAGGTTACCCTAAGTCTTTGTCTCTTTTATCCATTTTTCTTCATTCAGGCTCTTTATGCGAATCCATCCGACTGTTACAACATCCACTGGCCTATCGTCAGAGGTCAGCTCAATGTGCACCCTGGTCCTGGAGGCTCACTGACCGCAGTCCTGGCTGACCTGGAGACCATTTGGAGTCATGCCATTCAAAAACATCTTGAGATCCCCCTCAAAGATTTAAAGGTAGGAGAAACTTTTTCACCTCCTCATATCACTTTCCTCAAAGTGCTCAAAGTGCACATTTTGAAACTAGAAGAAAAACGTATAGTAATTATACTTTTATATTATATTATATTATTATAGCATTTATTTAGCTCTGTATGTCAAACTTGATCCACTAAAAGGCACAAAAATAAGGAACATTAAAGTGTTTATAAAACACAAGATTAACACGTGCAAAACCTTAAGCATTACCTAGAGGCACATCCATTGGAAAAGCCATCTTACAAAGTAAGTTAAAGAGTAAAGGTAAATTAATACAGTTCAGACAGCTCAAACACACTGAGGTAACTGAAGAGAGCTGAACAAGAAAAACAAAAACTGTACTTGGTAAACCTTGAAAATCAGATGAATGTGTGCTTATAATGGGAACGCTCTAACATTAATGCTTTGCTTTTGTACTGGTTGCCAGTATTACAGATGCATCCTATTGGTCCCTGACATTTACAACAGGCAGCATATCAAGGAAATTGTCAACATGTTGCTGCTTAACATGGGCTTCTCAGGTATCACATACACACTTATATACATGTACATGTGTGGTTGTACTTCTCTCTTGCCCTCAACTTACCTTCTATCCTGTTGTGTGTGTGTGTTTATAGCAATCATTGTGCACCAGGAGTCCGTGTGTGCTACATTTGGCAGTGGGTTGAGCAGTGCTTGTGTTGTGGATGTAGGAGACCAGAAGACAAGTCTCTGCTGCGTAGAGGACGGAGTGTCCCACCGGAACTCTAGGTTGACCCACTTTTTAAATTTTAATGAAATATTGTATGAAATAGTTTATTTGTCCAGGTTATAATGCAGAGATAATAGATCCCTTTTGTACATGAATACATAATTTAACAACAGTGAGTGTTTGATAAAAACTAATGATCGTTTCTGGTAGATTGTTGTTGATATCTTGCTTTTAGTGTGACATTTTGCATCTGTATTACACTGAATGTTCCATCTCTCTCTCTTGGACTCCACAGGTTGTGTTTGGCATATGGTGGCTCAGATGTGACCCGTACTTTTTTCTGGCTCCTGCAGAGGGCGGGTTTTCCC
The DNA here is from genome assembly GCF_017976425.1 of Toxotes jaculatrix. Classification (NCBI taxonomy): domain Eukaryota; kingdom Metazoa; phylum Chordata; class Actinopteri; family Toxotidae; genus Toxotes; species Toxotes jaculatrix. Next base: position 12,538,044 of record NC_054395.1, on the reverse strand, counting down.
TACAGAGACTGTCAGCTGTGTAGCAGACTGGACTGTCAGTTACTGCAACACCTAAAAGAGACCTTCTGCCATCTAGACCAAGTATGTTTGTGTTAGGGAAGTGGGGTTTGTTGTGTCTCTTTGTTCAAAGATTAGAGTTTAGAGATTAATTCCAAAATGCATCTTTCCTTCACTTGTTCTTAACAGGACATGTCAGGACTACAAGATCATGAATTCCAGACACGTTTCCCAGAAGCCCCAGCTCTGCTCTACCAGGTTCGACTTGGGGATGAGAAATTACAGGTACAGATTTAAAACAGAAATGACAAAGTAAGCTGCTTTAAAATTGGTGCTTTCTACAGCTTGTGCACTGGAATTATTCTTCATCTGTGGCTGTATTTCTTTCTCTCTCCCTTTATGTTTTCTGGCTTGTGTGTGTGTGTGTGTGTGTGTACACGAGTTAGGCACCTATGGGTCTTTTCTACCCAACCACATTTGGGATCACAGGTCAGAAGATGACATCACTCCAGTACCGTTCCCAAGGTGACTCAGAAGATCCTCATGATGAACAGTACCTGCTGGCCACACAGAGCAAACAGGACCAGGTAACACACACACACACTTGCAAATGTTCACTCATGTCACACTAAGAATATAATCTGATTTCTTCAGATAGAATCTCCCTCTCTCTCTCTTGCTTATGCTCCATTTTTTTCCCACCAGTCCTCCAAATCTGCAGACCGGAAGGCTATCTCCAGACCAGTTGGAGCTTTGGATGGTGAGATGAGCAGTCAGGGAGGGATTGGAGAGCTCTCTGACCTACCCAGGGGCTGCGGGTTTGGTGGCAGTGGAGGAGGGATGCAGGGGGAGATGGAGCTTGGGCCATCCCAGGGGGAGTGCCTGATGGGGGTGGGAGAGGTAGACGAGCACCTGTCGGCTCACCTCTCCAGAAAGACTGCAATCATGAACCAGTTTGAGAGCAAAGCGCTGGGCCTGGATAAGGCCATCCTGCATAGCATCGACTGCTGTGGTAAGGAAGAGGGTGAAGGGAAGAAATGAGTGGTAACACAAAGTTTATAAAGGATTTTAAGAGAGACAGTGAAAACCTGCAGTATCTTGTTTTCCCTCATATTGGGTATGCTTTTTTTTTTTTGGTTTATAGCCTCAGACGAAACAAAACGAAAGATGTACAGCTCCATCCTGGTGGTGGGAGGGGGCCTCATGTTTCACGGTGCTCAGGAGTTTCTGCTACACCGCATTATCAACAAGATGCCTCCATCCTTTAGAAGGCTGGTAGACAATGTGGAAGTTATCACACGGCCAAAGGTAACCAGGAATTTGTTGTATGTAGAATAAGATATCTGCAATCCAGGCAAAGTAGCAATGTGTTCAGTGGCCCTCATTTTTCAATATTACCATGTTTGTCAAAAGCTGCAAATTTCTGAGTGCAACACACAACATAGTGTACATACAGTGGTTACGGAAATTATTCAGACCCCCTTAAATTTTTAACTCTTTGTTAAATTGCAGCCATTTGCTAAAATCATTTAAATTAATGTTTTCCTCATTAATGTACACACAGCACCCCATATTGACAGAGAAACACGAAATTGTTGAAATTTTTGCAGATTTATTAAAAAAGAAAAACTGAAATATCACACGACCATAAGTATTCAGACCCTTTGCTGTGACCCTCATATATTTAACTCAGGTGCTGTCCATTTCTTCTGATCATCCTTGAGATGGTTCTGCACCTTCATTGGTGTCCAGCTGTGTTTGATTATACTGATTGGACTTGATTAGGAAGGCCACACACCTGTCTATATAAGACCTTACAGCTCACAGTGCATGTCAGAGCAAATGAGAACCAGAATTGTGGCAAGGCACAGATCTGGCCAAGGTTACAAAAAAATTTCTGCTGCACTTAAGGTTCCTAAGAGCACAGGCCTCCATAATCCTTAAATGGAAAACGTTTGGGACGACCAGAACCCTTCCTAGAGCTGGCTGTCTGGCCAAACTGAGCAATCAGGGGAGAAGAGCCTTGATGAGAGAGGTGAAGAAGAACCCAAAGATTACTTTGGCTGAGCTCCAGAGATGGAGAGAAAGTTCTAGAAAGTTAACCATCACTGCAGCCCTCCACCAGTCGGGGCTTTATGGCAGAGTGGCCTAACGGAAGCCTCTCCTCAGTGCAATACACATGAAAGCCTGCATGGAGAAAGATGAATGCGGCCAAATACAGGGATATCCTGGATGAAAACCTTCTCCACAATGCTCAGGACCTCAGACTGGGCCGAAGGTTCACCTTCCAACAAGACAATGACCCTAAGCACACAGCTAAAATAACGAAGGAGTGGCTTCAGGACAACTCTGTGACTGTTCTTGAATGGCCCAGCCAGAGCCCTGACTTAAACCCAATTGAGCATCTCTGGAGAGACCTGAAAATGGCTGTCGACCAACGTTCACCATCCAGCCTGACAAAACTGGAGAGGATCTGCAAGGAGGAATGGCAGAGGATCCCCAAATCCAGGTGTGAAAAACTTGTTGCATCATTCCCAAAAAGACTCATGGCTGTATTAGCTCAAACCGGTGCTTCTACTAAATACTGAGCAAAGGGTCTGAATACTTATGGTCGTGTGATATTTCAGTTTTTCTTTTTTAATAAATCTGCAAAAATTTCAATTTTGTGTTTCTCTGTCAATATGGGGTGCTGTGTGTACATTAATAAGGAAAAATATGAACTTAAATTATTTTAGCAAATGGCTGCAATATAACAAAGTGAAAAATTTAAGGGGGTCTGAATACTTTCTGTACCCACTGTACGTCCTGGAGAGACGGGTAGAATAATACTATACACAACTTCTGTAATGTACTCTACACTGATGTGTATGTTTTCTAGGACATGGACCCTCGCCTGATATCATGGAAGGGGGGAGCAGTGCTGGCGTGTCTGGACACCACCCAGGAGATGTGGATTCACCAGAGGGAGTGGCAGCGCTTTGGCGTCCGAATGCTCCGTGAGAGAGCTGCCTTTGTCTGGTGAAGCCAAACTGATTTTGCTTGGAAGCTCTTTTTAAAGTGTTTTCAAACACTGTGTTTCGCGTGTAAAAAGGAACAGACATCAGATGTATGTTCTGGAGTTAATCATAAACATGGAAAAGAAAGTAAGAATTTGCTCCAGAATGAAACAACCAGAAAGACTTGGCAGCTGAAAATGATGAAACTCTTGAGCACAAACCTTAAGTGTTCTGCCAGCAGCAAAAGTTAAACAAAATCTGCAAAATGGGAAGGCATATTGATCAGTTATAGCATTGCTAACACCAAATCTTTGCTTTTAGCTGAGTGTTCTGTGTTAGCATCTCCTTGCATCAAACCCTCCCTAGGTGGTGATTGTTGTAACTTCTTAACAGACTTTAAGAGGAGAGGGGGTTAATGTTAATGTTCTGTAAATATTAGTTATTCTCCCATGTTTATGAATGTTTAGAGTTGTGTAAATAAACCTGTCACGTGCAAACACAATAGATGTATTTGATTGGAACAAATAATCCTTTCTTGGAATTGTGACCATTGAATTTAAACACAAAGTTGACTGGTACAAGCCAAATCTCTCTTCACAAACCCAGTAACCTAAGCCTTACACATTCTGTAACTGCAGCTGAGTTTAAAGATTGCTAAATACCTCTACTTGCTCTTCACATTATTTTTTCAGACATCAAATCAGTCCCTCCTTAAATTTAATATCTTCACATTATTATGTACAGAGTAAGAAGTATAGCTCATTTTTGCCAGTATCTGCACAAAGGCAAGCTTGGTCATTACCAAGTGTGACAATAACTGTCCAAGACAAACTCAGTAACATGTTTTAATAGTGCACATTTTTATTTAAACAGAGGGATACAAAACACAGACAAACTAACTTAACGATTCCCATAACCGAGATGTCGGTGATGTCACATCTCTAAGAGACTATCACGGAGAGGCAAATGGAGGAAAAAGGGAGGAAGTGATGCGGCTAGCTGCTGTATCAGCCATTTTGGCCCCTACATGTAGGAATTCCCAAAAAGGTGTCAAGAAACTGCTTCTGGCAGTGGCAGCCAATGAAGAGGGGCTTCAGCACTGTGACGTCACCGTCTTTCTTCAGGCTCTCAGTAAACGGACAGGCCAAGCCCCACGCCTACACTGGATGTGTAGGCATTTACCTGGAGAGAAGTGGGGGTTACACAGTAAAGAAGAAATGTATTCACATCATATCAAAATATCTGTCTGGCAATTAAGACACAACGTATATTTCTTACAGCTAGTTATTAGACCAAACCCCTAATCTCACTTTGTGATATGGACTCCACAAATAGAAGGTAAAAAAGAACAATATGGCGTTTATCCCATGAGTATCATTTCATTCAGAAAAAAATATTCCTCACCTTCCTCATCCTCCTCCACCCATTGGCGGAGGGCTAGGCCCTGCACCGTGGATTACTCTTCCCATCCGCCTTCTGCCACCAGGGGGACCTGGAGGACTGCAGAAGCAAGCAAGAGAGAAAAAAAGGAGAGTGAACAAAGGTGTAAAATGAGGCCTTAAATGTCTTAAAAAGGTAATAATACATTATTGTTGTTTTTGCCATTTCTTGCTTGTATCAGATGCTTGAAACTGACATACAAGGAATGGGTAACATAAATGACAAACACTGGTCAACTCACTATTGTGCAGTTGTGAGTAAACTGCAGTAGTGGCACAAGCATGAGATAAGTTAAACTCTGCAGCTCTAGGGTCAGGACTTTCCCTGCATTCTGAACAATGTTTAAATAATCGTCTTGCGATCAGTTGGTTTTGTATGTGCATCCAAAATCATGACATGCTACTAAACATAGACACCAGAAAAAGCTTTTCACACAATATACACCAACTTCTTTTTCTCTCGCGTGTATAGCAGGTACATTCCACCACATGGACTACGCTCTCACCATCAGATTAGGTTACCTTCATTGTTCAGGACAGATGGACATGTGGGGCATTTCCCCAGTGAGTATGTGAGAGTAGAGAAATGACTGTGCCACAGGAACCTACCCTCTGCCATCACTGAAGCGTGACGAACCACAGTTTCCATCCTTTGTCAGGTCTGGGTGAACCAATGTCCTAAAACTGGTGGACGACAAAGAAGATCACAGTGGGTAACAGTGTTATGTGATGACAGAAAAACATTAGCTTTTAGCAGATGTTACCAAACGAATGCTCTAAAGTAAGCTGTTGACCACGAATATCATAAAAACACTCAGGTCTTAATTCATGTGTAGAGTACATTGTTTAAAATGTGACACATCCATTTTAGTTAACAAGTTGACCTTTTGGTTTGCCTCCTTCAGTGTTTGTGTGACTGACTTACAACAGGCCGATAAAATCAACTGCTCCCCAGAAAAGATCAACCAGTAAGGACAGTCGCCACGGTGACTGGGACCTGCTGTCCAGGACCTGACCTGAGAGAGGGAGAGATGGGAGCGACAGCAGAGATCGAGTGATGGAAGACAGAATATATTTTGATGTTATTCTTATTTAAAATCAATAGTGTGTTCACACATTTTTCGTCATTTTACCAGTTAATTGATGGACTCGTTATACGCTTACAAAAAACCACCACAAGCATTCAGTACACGCGGGCTAACAGCCAACCAGGGCTTAAAACCGAGAGGAAACACAAGTTAACGCGGCCCAGTGTTGAACACAGCACACTGACTGAAGTACTGCAATTTATACTGCAATTAAACGACTGGGAAACCCTCCTAAATGCACCCTTACTCAAGATTAGCAAAATTACATAAGCAGTTCTTCCTACTACGCATATCCTACGGGGCTAGGCTAGTTAAACAAGCTAGTTTGCTAAATAAAAAGTCTGCTTCCATTACACGTTTCTGTTAAAGCGATGGGTTTCAACAGAAAATAGTCGAATACATATATACAAGAACTTCATAATCATTATTAATGTGAGAAAACTGTTGAAGACAGGGGGCAAGCCACTCACCGTTGGACACGTACACCATCTTGTACAAGGTAACAACACAGCTTTAACAGCTGTGTTTACTATTCATGTTGTACTTCCGGGTCCGTTATTGTTGCGTCATTGCCTGTCGCGCATGTGCAGCCAATGTGAAAAAAATAAAAAAATTAATGAAAGAGCAAATTTGTTTGGGTGCTTTTTTCCCTGTAATAAAACAAAACACTACCTTCACATAAGGTGTCATAATTTTGAATACACAAGATGCCATTAAAAATGTAGTTGTTTATCAAGAAATAACTTATACCCAGCTGCAGTTTACAAGCAAAAAACAGTCGTGTAATACGACAGGCCTGCAATAAATCCAACATTCATGGAGGTTTAATGGTTATTTTTTGTTGAACCTGGTTTCAATAGGTATTCATGCAACTTTATTGAATTTCCAGAGGCTGCAGTGCCATTGGACTCCAATGTGATATACTGAGGGGTGTCTACCTTCATTGATACAAGTGGGGAGGATAAAATATTACAAACATTATTGAGACCATAATCACATAAATACATCTGATGGACCTGCATTCACAACAGACCTATTTACACAGACTCACAGGTTTTTTTATGTTGACTTCAATGCAGTATGACTTTTTGAGCCAACAGAAGAACTATATTACAAGGCTCTTACGGGACTGTGATTGCTGCTTGATTTCAATAATCATATATGGTGGAAAACAAAGGTTCATCTCAGCATGGTATTGGTCTACAAATTAGAAACGAAACTTGAATTTTTAAATTTGTTATGTGTATTGAAATTGCTGTTTACAATAACATACACAGTAAATCATCTGCAGTACAGGCATTTTCAACTATTTAGGCTCATTCTTAACAGTTTACACTGAAGTTATGATGTTTGCTTGGAAACCAGGAAAATGAAATAGCTTGCAAAACAAACAAACAAAAACAAACACTGGTATTGCACTATGATGCATCCATGCATAATAAATAATCAAATCTAAAAACTGAAATGTTATTAAAAGATCCATGAGCACATTTGGGGAGGGAGGGCATTCTGCGGTTTTCCTTTAACGTGACCAGTCTAGATGTATTAGAAAGGCTCATCAGACTATTCCTTTTCACTGGTCTGAGGCTCAGGTCCTCTGCCCCTGTCATCATACTTTTGTGAGTCGTGATCATTTTCACTGGTCTGGGATTCAGGTCCTGTACTTTCTTCACCAGGCGTTTTTACGCTGCACCCTTCTTCGCTCACAAGGGTTTCATGTCGTATGCTCTCTTCAGATTTTTCTGTGCTGTACTCCTCAAAACTGGCCTGAGGTTCAGATATTGCTTCGTCTTCCACAGGCTTTTTCATGCCGCACTCTTTGGCATTTGTTTGCAATTCAGTTCTTGTGCTCTCTTCACTAGGTTTTTGTGTGTCACGCTCTTTGTCGAGTTCAGGTTTAGTGCTCTTTCCATCTGGCTTTTGTGTGTCCGTCTCTGTCTGTGTCTTCTGATTGGCCGCTCCTCTAAAAATGCCGGCTTTATGAAGCTCACGCCGTATAGTTTTTACCGAGACGGCGTGAGAGAGGTGTCTATTCAACTCTGAGGTTATTTTTGAGGCCGTATACTCAGGGTGTTCGTCAACTATCCTGAGAAGTGCTTGTCTGTCCTTTTCGGTAAGCTTTGACTTGCGCCCGCTGTTCTTCTTGGCTGATGCTGTTCGTCCATGTTTGATGTATACAGTCATGACTCTGGACACTGTTCCCCTTGCCACATTAAACAGCTGTGCCGTTTTTGTGACAGATGCACCAGAAAGTCGTGCGGCAACTATTTGGCATCTTTCGAACTCCGTTAAGTCGCTCATATTGTTCCTGTTAAAGTGTGGACCGTCGATTTTTTTTTTTGGAGCTGACAGACAACCCCCCCCCCCCAAAAAAAAACAGCAGGCTCTGTAACTGCTACTTAGGTGCTCCAAACTCCTCAGTCATGTGGTGTTTCCATCCATTATTGTTGACACTTGGGCACAGAGATCCAGAGTGGGGAAAGATGCAACGATAAACTGCTTGGGGTACACTGTGTCCTCGCTGGTCTATAAATGAATGAAAAAGGGATGATAAGATATAGATTAAAACAGCGGCACTCAGTCGTGTGCCAATGTAGATATTCTGAATGAAAGTGAAGCCTGTGCCAGGAGTCACGCAACAAATTGCGTGCGGGAGCTAACATTACCTGTTAAGAACTACACAGGCTGGACAAAATAAACACCTTACGGTCCAGTATATAATAATTAACCAGCAGCAGCTAACGCACATTTAGAGAAGCTTTATAGCACATACTCCTGAGCCACGGGTTAGGTTTTTGTTGACAGTCAAAGGTGTTTAATCAACTCGATGGCAGCGTTAATTTTCGACGCTAGCCAGGTAGCAAGCTACGAGATTAGCTTCCATCAACAAAACACGTATTCAGTGTAAGCGGGTTTAATTTTCATGCTACGTAAAGAGAAAGCAAACGCACAGGATTTTTGCACTCAGTACAGGGTGATGTACTTACAACTACAATTGTACAAATAAGTCAGCCTGTCCCCCGCTGCTGTATTACAGCGCTGTGTTTGTGTTTCACCAGGGAGGTATACAACTGACACCTCCGGTCAGAATCTTTCAGAATAAAAGGTAATGTGCATATTGGAAAAGTGGAGCTTGAGTTAACAGCTATTGAAAAGTGCCACAACTTTGTGTTATTTTCCATATGTTCCCACCATCATTAATAAGTTGGACAAACACATTTGACAGCTGCACCCATGTGCAGACAAATGCCACTGTTTTAAACTGAACTAAAGTTACTGATCAAGAAAGCATACTGTGGATTCACATTTACAGTAACCAGTCAAAATGTAACACTAAGTTTGACATACAGCACATCAAATGAAATTATTCCTTTGTCCTAGTCTTAGTCTCAGAGTCAGATATTGGTTTCCCAGTGGCAGGTTCTTCATCAACTCCAGCTTTTGCCTGTTTTTTTTTCTTTGGCTTTCACGTGCTATTCTTCTTTGCTGATGCAGTATGTCCCTGCACGTTACAAACACTCGTGACTTTGAGGACAGTTTCACCTGATATATCACATAACTGGGCAATTTCTCTGACAGACAGATCTGCCACAAGTCAGACAAATTCACTCATTCTGCAGGTGGAGGTGCTCCCTCTCCTGATGCTGGCAGACAATCCCAGCTGCCAATCCACCTAAGATGTTGTAAAGAAATTTAGGCTAATGTTAGGAAGAAAACTACTAGATTAGCTTCCATTAACAACGCATGTATTCAGAGCAAGGTGTTATAAATTTAATTCTGTTTTAAAGATAAATGAAACACATACACATTTGCACTGATTGTGGTGTGATGTACTTACAACTAGACTTGGACAAACAAGTCAGCCTGTTCACCAAAGCTGTGCCGTCGAGGTTTGTGTTTTACCAGGGAAAACACAACTGACATGTTCAGTTAGAGTTTTTCGCAATAAAAGGGTTTTGTCATCATTTGACTTAAATGATGTATTTTGCATAATGAAAAAATGACTAAGCAGTAAACAACAGTGCAGTGGTACTGTCTGTGGCACTAGCTGTATTATACTTAGTCTAAAGGTTCCCTCTGCTTTTGATGCTGCAGGGAAAGGGTCAGTGAGGGGAAAGACAAATCACTTATTCAGAGGTAAACAAATTAGGGTTGTAAGTAATGATATTTTCATTATCGATTAATCCCCAATGGCAGACTTATCAGTTATAAAGACACAGCTCTGCAACCATCAAGGCCAGTTAGTTTTTTAAAAACTGTTCTTCATTTCAAAGGTTAAAATATCAATACATACACAAGTGCTGGTCAGAGCAGTGATCAAACACAGGAAAAGGATGGAAGACAGAGACAGCGAGGAGAACATGTATTTCCTCTTACTGAAATCACTGCACATCACAGATGCATTTTGGTTGGTTTTTATCATATGTAGACATTGTAAATGTGGAGCTTTCCATCGGCAAACTGTTCAATTTATACTCCAAACCAAAAGGGGACTGCATCACAAAATAACTGGGGTGTCCACTCCTATCGTAAGAAACAAGGAAATTACTCTATGGGCACTCCACACCCCTCCTCTTCCCCTGTGCCATAGACTGACCATTGAGCATACTGGGACAAATCCCAGTGGGCTGCCACATCAGTGGCAACCCGCTGAGCACCAGCATCAGCACCAGCATCAACAGCCAGGCTTGAGAAAAGAATGGAGGCTTATAACCTACTCACAGTTACTTCTTCTTCATCCTGTCATGTTGGACTGAGCGCAGACTGGACGCTACAGTGGCTGACTATGGCCACGAGGTACAAAGTGGTGTTACGAGACGGACCGGGTTGGGGTTAGCTGCTTAGCATTCTAACTTCAGTAGATATTTCTGCAACACAACACATAGACAACTTTGACATAACAACAAAACTGATATTTCTTCACATTCTGTTGATACTCGTGTGTTTGTTGTAAACTGAAATAATATTGCCCCTTTAACATGTCTAAATATAGAACAAAGTTTGACAAACAGAACATCAGACCAAATTATTCCTTGTCTTTGTTCTGGGGTTCAGGTGTCTCGCTCTCTTCATCAGGGTTTGGTGTGTCGATGTCAGAGTCAGATATTGGTTTCCCAATGGCAGGTTCTTCATTAACTCCAGCTTTTGCCTGTTTTATCTTTTTCCTCTTTGGCTTGCGCCTGCTGTTCTTCTTTGCTGATGCAATATGTCCGTGCGTGTTATAAACACTCATGACTTTGAGGACAGTTCGACCTGATACATCAAGTAACTGGGCAGTTTCTCTGACAGACAGACCTGCCACCTGGGCACCAACTATTTGGCCTTTGACAAAGTCAGTTAATTCACTCATACTGCAGGTGGAGGTGCTGACTATCCCTTCTGATGCTGGCAGACAATCCCAGCTGTCAATCCACCTGCCACTGCAGTTACTTCAAAGTAAACGATGTTTGTCTTTATGGCGTTTCCCTTGTTTAGTCCACAGATGTGCAGAGTGCAGGAGGAGATCCAGATTCACTGTTGGTCTCTATGGAAGAAACAAATATGTCTGACACACAAACACTGGTTTGTATGTAGAGGTTTGGTGTTAAACTGAATCCAGCATCTGGACTCACACAACCACAGTGAGGGAAGGTTGGTACACATCCACACTGTGACACAGCCTCAGGTCACGCCAGCAGCACCCTCTCTGCCTGAGGCATTCAATTAACAGCTACAGGGGCGGGGCAAAAATAAAATAAATACCTCACTGTACAGTGCATTTATACGGAGCCCCTCTGGTGACATTGGATAAAAAAAAAAAATAATGCGTGGCCACGAAATAGTAACGCATTAAATATCTCGTGGCCACGAGATCATAATGCGTGGCCACGAGATAGCGTTATTATCTCGTGGCCACGCATTACTATCTCGTGGCCACGCATTAAATATCTCGTGGCCACGCGTTACTATCTCGTGGCCTCGCGTTACTATCTCGTGGCCACGCGTTACGATCTCGTGGCCTCGCGTTATGATCTCGTGGCCACGCATTATTTTTTTTTTATCCAATGTCACCAGAGGGGCTCCGTACATTTACCCAGCAGCAGCTACAACACAGCGTCAGATCTCTTTTGTTGGTCAAAGTTGTTCAACTCGACAATCACCTTTGATGCTGTAATGTAATTTTGGCTAATGTTAGCCAAAATTAGCGAGCTACTAGATTAGCTTCCATCAGCAACACAGGTATTCGGAGTAAGGTGTTGTAATTTTAATTCTATTGAGAGACAAAATGAACACATGCGCATTTGCACTTGTTGTGGTGTGATGTACTTACAACTAGACTCGAACAAGCAAGTCAGCCTGTGCACCGCTGCTGTATCACTATCACCGAGCTGTATTTGTGCTGCTTTCACCAAGGAGAACACAACCGGCGTGTCCGGTCACAGTTTTTCAGAATAAAAGCGTCATGACCACCAGTCCTCTGCAACACTTTTCGGTTTAATTTAAGGACTTACCCTCTGGAAGAGGACTATAGGACATCCAGGCCAAAATCCAGTCACAAACACCTCATTAACATTTACAACCAGTGGCGGTTCTACATTGAATTACTCCCTGGGCGACACCCCCTCCGAGCGCCCCCCCAAAAGAAAGAAAAGACACTTGACACAAACAGCCATGTTTTAACAATATTTATATTATAACAATCTCCAACTCCAACATTGCCAAAACAATTTAGAAATGAAAGTTATCAGAAATCAAATTAATATACTCTATATACATAAAAGTGGCAAAAATATACACAATCACACATAACAACAGCAGAGAATAATAATATAAAATAAAAACAATATAATTTTATTACTTTAGAATAATAAAGAAAATAAAAGAATAATATACCAAGAAAATATAGAATAAACAGGAATAAACAGGAATAGCACAAATCCATCACACAAATGAAAACACACTAAAGGAAATCTAAGTACAACATTATTTAAAAAAAACTAACAACCAAAAACTAAAACCTGACCTTTCTGGCCTTCCTTGATGCAAAATCATCAATAATGTCATCATATGAAACCTGCTCCCATATTGAGTGATTGATACTGTTGACAGCAAGGCCAGTGGGCCATTCCTCACACATGGTTGACCTCAGGTACGACTTGATCAACTTTAGCTTTGAAAAGCTCCTCTCTGACTGAGCCACAGTGACTGCCAGAGTAAGTGTGATCCTGGGAGCAGGATTATCAGAAAAATACTGTGCAGGAATTAAAGGCCTGTATTTATAATATGAATGAAATGTGCATTATTTGGAAGAAAGTCGAGGTGACTTTAGCCCACTAATTCCATTAGAGTACGTGTAGACACTTTGTCAAACGTTTTCTGTCCCAGTTGACACTTGGCCTGGTCTTGCTTTATACACACAGCTCAGGGGAGTGAATCACCCACAATGCCCGCTGCCCGTCCCTTCTGTCGCGGTCTCAGCTCTTTAATTTTTGTGTTGATACCACTTCATGACCACCAGATGGCAGCAGAGACAGAAGACTGATAAAAGAATAGCTCAAATAAGATGTTTGCAGTGTCTGGCGGTGTTACCTTCTCATTAACAAACCAATAGTGATAATATACTATTCCTTATTTTGACAGGGACCTTCCTGACCCCTCGAAGGCTCCTTTAGGTTCCCAGACCATCCTTTGGGAAAGACTAATCAATTAAAAAGAAACAGCTTTGCAACTTGGAAGGCTGTGCGTTTTTTTAAGCAGCTTGTAACCACACTGATGTTCCTCTGCTGCTGCTTCTAATGGACATGACCCCAGACTAGGTCAAAGGTCAGAGGTTCAGACAAAACAGGGGTGTACTTCTGAGGACTGACCCAGGGAGAGGGGTCAAAGTTACTACACAACTGTCAAGTGAAGAGAACAGTGATCCCACACAGTAATGGAAGGAGCAAGAAAGATGGTGAGGAGAGTTTAAGTTTGTTTTTCCTCATCAAAATGTTTATTTATATGCACTTGTTATACCATCATTTAACTGACATTAAAGCGTACACAGTGAGATGAAATTGTGGCCTACAGCTGGACAAACAACTTCAGCTTTTTTCCTTACATTCTTTTCTCCCAGATCTGTAGTTCTTCTTCTCTCTACACTCATTTCCATATTTTCTCTCTGAATCCACATCACCCCCTTCTTTCACCCCAGATGATCAAGAATTCACATTCTTCAGACACACCCATAAACAGATACATGAACACGAAATGGATTGCAGCCAGCCTGCAGTTGTCAGCTTACTGTCGTCAGAAAAGCTCGACAGGGAAACACTCAGTGCTTGTTGACTGTTGGAATGTGCTGTGTGGATTTTTCTCTGTTTTCACCACTCACTTTCCATCCTTTGACCTGGGTCAGATATTATGCACTGATTCCAATGCTTTAGAGTTCATGGAAAAATCATGGAAAAATTCACCAAACGAAAAACAAAACAAACAAACAAAAAAATCATCGACAAAGTATAGTATTTGTATGTATAATGTGCAGGAAAATTCCACTGCAGATACCGAAATATTTACATTTTTTGATAGATCTGTAGTTTCTGTTACAGTGATTTGCTGTGCTCAGGGGTGGTAGCTGTCCCTGCTGTGTAAAGGCAGATGGAGCGATCAGTTGTGTGATGTAGTGTAAAGGCAATTTTCAAATCAAGGAAATTGAAACGTCCTTCATGTCAGACAAACACACTGTGTGAAGTGACAGGGACTGCTGCATGCCTATGTTCTAAAACAGTGAAGTTAGTTATTGTAGTGTGGCCGCTTATCAACATGATCAGCAGAAGCTGGAGCAGGAGGTGTGACACAGGCTGGGGAACATACCAAGATGGGAACAATAAGAACGGGCAGGAAGTTAGAATGTTCAACATGGCTACCAATTTATGTTTTTAAAGTCTGGGTCTTGGTTTTGTGATTTTGACCATTATTAGTTTTGTCAGTCACAATAAGATTTTACTGAACAGTGAAATTGTTGAGTTCTGAGGTTTGCAGTCACTGTGCTCCATGTGGCTTTAGACTTTTACCTTCCTTCAACTAATGACTGATATCTGACACCTGTTGCAGTGATTGTATTGTAAAGCGCACATGGGAGGGGGTGGGAGGCACTGAAAGGTTGAAGGTGAAGGTAAGTGAAAAGGTGAGAACAGTAAAAGACAATGAGAAACAGTAAGATGAAGAGGGATGGGAGGATGAGAGAAGGAGAAAATGAGCAGTAAAACTGAGACAGGCATCAGCACTGAACTTGTTTAGCCTATTTATCCTGATGCGTTTCCCTGATGCATAAAAAACACGCACACACACTCTCACAAACACAAATACTTCTGATTTCTTTCTTATCTGCTCACATATACTTTGTCAGTCACACACAGAACTGCCTGGAAATGATTACAGAAGATTGGTCCTACATGAGGATTGGGAGAAGACAACAGAGTAAAAGCAAATATGTGCTAGTTTGTTCACTCTGCTGCAACACTGACCTCAGATATTTAATGTTTATTATGTGTGTTGTGCAGGTTTGTGGCTGATAGACTTTGGCAATTGGCTTAGTTGCAGTGTGCTCTATGTGAGTGTGTTTTTGTAATTAAGTTTTGAATTCTGGGAAACTCAAAAGCAGTCAGATTGTGAGTGTTTCACAGAGATCAGAGAGTTATCAGTGTGGGAGTAGGGGAACACATTAGATCATGAACAGAATACTTCATAGATATCATTGGGGTAAAATAAATAAAGGAAATCTGCTGCCTTTACTGAAAAATACAGAAAAGAAAAACACAGTAAATAAATACAACTAAATACAGATGCTCAGTAAAATGATACATGGTAAAGTTCAACAAAAATCATTTCAAAATTAGTACAACTAAAAAATACAAAATAAGTAACTACAAAAATGAAAATACATTTAACAAAAATACAATAAAATAAAAGCTGTCACTGGAAAGAATACATTTCAAAACAAATTAGTGTTTGGAAAAACAAGATCTTCCTCTTAAAGCAAAACGTTGTCATTTTTCCAGATTTACTCAGAGCAAAGGGGGCTGCAAGGCTTTTGCACACTAGCAGGCTATTAGCCACCATACCTTAGAGTGGGTCATAATCAAGTTCATTCAAGTTCTCTGTGCTTTTTGAAGTCAGATCACTTTGAAGCAGCAGTGAGTAATGGGTTTCATTAAAGCTTTGACAAAACTCAGCGGAGGGCTCTGAAACAGTGGTGATCCTGTCTGTTTAGGAAAGTTTAACTTTCAGAGTTTAACGTTCAGATTATAAAACTGGTGGAAATTGGGTTATTTCATGGTTGAGAGTTTTTACTTTTATTCACCATAAGTTTTACAGGTTTGCTGCACTAGTCACCATTCATTTTTTTTCCCAGCAATGCTTGATTTCAGTCATGCAGCTACTTATGGTGTTTCCTGAACAAACGTAAACATGTGTGAACAGCAAATTACTGTCAAAATAATGGATGAATGTTTGCACACACAAAAGCTAATGTTCTCCCACTTAGACTGTGTTTTCACAAGGCTGGAATGGATGAGTCCATTAGTGTTAAGTAGTGTGGTTGGCTATTTTTCACACCCTCACTTGGGTAGAAGTGGACTGGCCCTCTCACAATGAGAAGAGGTTTCAACACAGTCATCACTTTACATGATGAAATATTTGGAAACAAGTTCACACACTGCACCCACTGTCCCACTGTCACATTTCATCCTTTCATTCTTTCAGCTCTAACACATCAATTACCACAAATCTTAAATTTTGCATGACAAGAAAATAAAAATTATGCATAAACATTTGGTCTATTATATGTAATCTAAAAAAACAGACAAATACAATTGGCATATTAATACTTTCTCAGGCAGCGGCCTGAGAAAGTATTAAGTGCATGAGAACGTGCACGTGTTAGTGCAAGCACATCTACTTGTAACTTAATCGTGTGTTCAGAGATAGGAAAAACAGATGTGTAAGAGCATGTGTATGTGAGAGTTTGTGTATTTGGGACCTTTTTTTAAGTGTAATTATGGACGGATGAGATTATTTATCTAGTCTATGTTTCATTAAGGGTACCATCTACCCTGATGAAAACATTTGGATGAGGTTGAATATAGGACTAAAAAGAAAGAAGAGGGATAAAAAGAGAGTAAGAAAAAAGAAATAAAGAGGGAAGAGCATAGAGCATAGCATTCACTGCCTCCCCTTTCCTTTCTCCCCTCCTTAATAACTGCAGCTAAGCTGGTTTCAGCTGTTAATGGTTATTGGAGATTAGATCTGAGGCAGTGCTTAGCTGCCAATTTGTGTATTTAAAATTATTATTTGGCTCCAGCTGATAAGGAAAAGAAAGGAAGTAGCCAGGAGGGATTGGGACTAGTCTGAGCGTATATATAATGGTGAATAATGATAGCCTATAGGAAACAGTGGACAAATTACTTAAGAAGAAATTAGAAAGGGATCAGGAGGAGGAGGAAAGGTAGTTAGAAACAGACTGAGAAGCACAAAGGGAAACAGGGAGAAGGAAAGAAAACACTTTTTTCCCTGTCATTTTTGTTTGCGTTTACCCCAAAGTCTGGTGTTTAAAGCACCTGTGAAGTGTGAAAAGCTCATTGTTCATAGTGATCAGCAAATTCACATTCAACATGTTTAATTTGCTTTCCTTCCCATGACAGCTCCTGGAAACTAATGCAGGATTGCTATATATTTCTTTAATCAAGTGTTTCAGTGGCCTAAAACCAACAACATGTGGCATGCAGGACACAAACCCCAGTCTTTGGTGTCAAAGTATTGTGATTTAGATATCCTACCATCCAATCCCAAAGTGCAGTATCAGAATAAAAACAAATTTGGTAAAACAAGTTAGTATTATATATAGTAATGCATTTGTTTTGGGGAGACAGGGTTCATGCCATTGCCGTAAGAACTGAATTGAAGTTGTGAGTTGAAGTTGGTGAGGACAGATACAAGTAAAAGTTCTACCTTCAAAGCTTTACATTACTAAACATATAGAAATATTAACAGGAGCTAATTGATATACTTTAAATAGTGTTGTGCATTTTCCTCTATAACAGTTCATTATATTTTAAAATGATTCTGTTTTGAATGAAAAATGTTAATCAGTAAAGTAACCAGTAGCTACAGCTGTTAATGAAAAAGTACCGAAAATGACATTCTTATAGTGCTTGAGTAAACTACTAAAATTACATATGACCAGTGGGAGATGATGATGATAGAGTGAGAGAATGCTCGTACATTCAGTTATACATAAATGTCATTACATGCCTTGTGTTTATGTTCAGTTGATCCATCAAGTCAGTCATCATAATAAAACATGCAGATGCAGGAAATTACCAGTTAACTTTAGGAAATGAATAACAGTGAATTTCCAAATGACAAGATGAAAAACATTCCAGGAGCTCATAATTCTCATCCATGCCCCACTGTTGTGTCAGGGGGAAACAAAAGTCATGAAGAAACTTGGAAAAGGCAAAGTGTAAAGGTGAGTAGAAGGTGAGGAGCAATAGATGGGAGAGACTGAGGTGAAAGAAGAAGAAGAAAACGTGCAGACAACTTTACGGATGTGACCTCTCTGAGAGAGAAATAAACTGCTTTTTGCCACTGGAGGGGTCAAAGGTTGGAGCCTGGCCTTTAGGGAAATAATCACGCGCCATCTACTCGTGAATCATCATGGCAACCAGTAACTAAGTGTATGTGTGTGTGCAGTATTCCCATATGTGCTTATTAGTGTGTTCGCTTGTGACTGTATGTGTGTATGCATGTGTGTGTCCAGTTTCTTACTGATGAATGAAAAGCACTTTCCTTTGGAGTTCAGAGGTTAAATTCTTCCACTGGAACCATTTAGACACTCAAACCTCTTTCAGGCACCTGGGAACACACCTCTACACACACTCACACATACACACACGCACATGCACAAAGGGCAAAAACCTAGCCTAGCAGAGCTGCATGTTAGCACACAGTCCAGCTGAATATATTGTAGACATGAATAAATCTAGTCTGGCTTCAACAAATGTCCCTTTAAGAACCTCTCCACCCAACACAGTGTACTGCTACAGGTGCCAGTGACCCACTAACTGCTGTGTGATTAGCCAGGATATCTGTCAAGAGACAGGCTGAGTTTTAAAGGTATGCTGTGATCAGGATAGAAAAGAAACAGGCTGTCCTGATGGAAAATCAGGAAGCCATAAACTGTCACATTAAACACAATGAATTATTCAACAGTGTTCAATGGTCTTATCTTGGCATTGCTGTATTTGACATGGCTGCAAGGCAGCACTCTGTGTCGTGATCTTGAGGAGGATTTTGATGTGACATGAGAGGGGATCTCCCTGTGACAACCAGTTTTGAGTCATCAGGCCCTTCTTGGAGTCAGTCAACCCACTCATGCCAGTAAAAATGTAAAAACTAGTACTAAGAGATTGTGAGATTTTTTGGAGGGTCTTTCGGGGTAACAATTTGTTTTTCTGACTTTGCTACAGCAGTGCTACACTCTTGCTGGACACACACCCCCACACACTGGTCGGTGCAGATTCTTTAAAGTACACACATATGAGAGCTGTGCCATTCTCATCATTTTCATTACTACTGTGCTTATTGTAAATCAATCCAATTAGTCAAAAATACATACTGGTAAAACTACAGGGTGTTTTTACTAATTGTATTAATCTTTTCTTTTATCTTTATTTCTAACATGTTGCTAATTTATTTCTAATGTGTCTGTAATTCAGTCCTTAAATTTAGTTGGTTGCCTATGGCCATCCAACAAATAAAAAAAAAACAAAGAGATTAAGGGCAGTGATGTTCTTCAATATGCATTGAAATAATCTTCAATTCATGTATTTTGTTTGCGACATGTGTGTATGTGTGTGTGTGTGTGTGTGTGTTTCATTCATGTCATTCATGTTTTAGGCACGGGCGAACCGGACAGCCGCCTGGGGCGGCATCACATGGGGGTCGGCACAACCGCGTGAAAAGAAAATCATCTGCGCCGCTAAGCTGTTCTGTGGGGGAAATTGGCCAATTGGCACTGTCCCCATCTCCCAGCATGCACCACCAGCATATGCATGTAGAAATGGCACCCTGACTCAGGGTGGTGGTTAGGTTGGAAGAGTCCCTAGTAATGGTCCTCTAACACTCGAGGCTCCGACACATGCACGGTAGCTCATGAGGCAGTTGTATTGAACCACTGTACCGAGGCACCGTGACCGAAGGCCACTGTGCAATGTTGTGTTATGGGAAGAACAGCAGCACTGTGACCGAGGGCCACTGTGCAATGTTGTATTATGGGAAGAACAGCAGCAATGCTCATACGGATTATTATTTTGCTTTGTAATAAAAAGGGACATGTCAATACTAATGCCATTCAGTAAATACTCAGAACTTTACTAAAAAGTAGCATTAACATATACTGACAATTATTCTGTTAGAACTGTTCTGTTAAAAAGACTCAGGTGGGTGGCAGGTTTGGGAGAGTGTGGGAGCCATCCCCTCTCCCAGCATGCACCACCAGCATGTGAATGCATTGTGGAAACAGTACAGCAATGTATCGATATTAGAAGATGTACTTTGTAAAAAGCAAGTACTTCACAGTACTGAAAAAATAAAAAAAATAAAAACATTTTGACCGAGCAACTGGGTGTCTTGGGTTTATCCTCCCAAGACACCCAGCGAAATAAAAACAGCTTTGTTCCTGCTGCTGTCACAATAATGGCTGTTCTGTAGTTGTGACAAAGAATAAAACAGAGTGAGAAAGAAATTGATGATTGCACTAGATAACAAATCTGACACATCACTTCACAAAGTGAAGGTTTGGAGGTGGAGGTTCTGAAGCTGAATGGCATTATTAGTGAAATCCAGTTTTTGGGTTGGGTTTTTCAGTGAAAATTCCAATGCCACCTAATCATGCTCACTTAAGGACACAAGGAGGCTTGTCAGTAGAAGCAAGTACTTCACAGTACTGAAAAAATAAAAAAAATAAAAACATTTTGACCGAGCAACTGGGTGTCTTGGGTTTATCCTCCCAAGACACCCAGCGAAATAAAAACAGCTTTGTTCCTGCTGTTGTCACAGAGTTGAACAAGTGTAGCAATACATTACACAAATTTATTTTTGTATTTATTTCCTATTTATTTGTTAGGTGGGTTTTAAATGTATTGTTATTGGGTTTTTAACTTAGTTTTTAATTTCTTTTTATTATTTTATTGGGTTTTTAACTTCTTCCGCTTTATTAACTTCTCTTAACCTTGGTTTTAGTCCAGAGGTTTTCATTATTTTACCTAACCTTTTACCAGAGTCATTCTTTATTGACCCTTCTCTCTCTTTGATATCCTGATTGGTGGAGCCTTGTGCACTTTTAGCACTTTTATTTTTTATCATCATGTTTATAGTCAGCTGTGTTGGTTTTGTGTTACATTTCTTTGTGTTTTGTGTTCTGTGTATATGTGTCAAAAGGTTGTCATGATCTGATCACCTGACTGCAAAACAAATCTACCTACAGGTACAAATAAAGTAACCTGAACCTGGGGGAAAAGAGAGAGCTTAAAGAGAGGGGGATGGGGGGTGTTCAGAGATGAATCACATTCGACCAAAAGTAGTAAGCCATGACAGAAAGAGATGAGGAGAGTCAGTGATCATGTCACTACACTTGTGGCTAAAATAAAGTTATCTTGTCAGTCACCCACAGTCTGACTCACTTTGCTCACTGGATCTGCCCCACATGTGATTTCACACATTGTGATTTTCATGACATCACCCCTAGCTGTATCAAATCTCTCGGCAGTAAGTGAGTCTTTATAGCCGATCAAAGTTTACTTCTGTCAGAGAGGGTAGGTTGGGTTTATGTGTATTGTAACTGTAAAAGTGAAACTTTTCTACCCACACACTCCAAACCAACATTTCAGTTGGGTTTAGCCTTGTACTTTGTCCCATAAGGCAAAGGATGTGTTTCACTTTATGTCCTGGTTCACAATAACAAATACAAATGTAGAGACAGATATAGAACAGTGGAAGCTCCTGGTCTGAAAGCTCTCCTTTAAACCTCTGAGTTGTCCTTAGGTGTCTGTCCTTAGGTGTCTGAGGTGTCCTTATGTTTAGAATTTGGATTTGTGACCAGATGATAGCTCAGACCCTCTGTGTTATCAAAGGATCACTTGAGGGATCGCTTCAATAGCTGACACAATTAACTCAAAAGTACAAATTTCATGGTAGCACTAGAGGAATAGTCAGGGACCCACCAGTCATTGGGATTTGACTTTCAGGAAACATGCATTGCTGCATAAAATTGCATGGAAGTCCCTTCAGTTGTTGTTGAGAGAGGCTGACAGACAGACAGACGTTGCTGCCTCTAGAGCAGAGCTAGTGGCCAAAGTCTGGTTCTAGGCAATGACTTTCTTACTAAGTGCCAACTTTATGATCCAGTGGCTCATCAAAACACAACCAGCTGCACCAGGTAAAATGTTCCATCCAAGGCTGAAAGTGTATATAACAACCTCAGTTTGGCAGGACACACACACATACTCACATCATGTGATTTCTTAAGACACTGTGGGGCCATTTAATGTTTCTGCTCGCTGTCAGTGCGGTTCACGCCTTATTTTTCCTTGTGTTTTTGTGTAAACACACAGGATCACATCTTTTATTTATCTTAATATTGGACCATGACCCAATATTAGGAACTAAAAGTCAGTACATGCCGACCTCTGCTGCATCGATTTCAGCCATTCTTCTTTTAATCAGTCTCTGCACTTTATGGATGTGTAATATAAAATTACTTTACTGCTAAGGGTTAGGGTTAGCAGGTTTAAAGAGATCAGAAGAAAAAAGGACGAGCAGGAAGAGGTGAGTCATCACTAAGGGTGATGAGGGTTCAATGAACATCATGGATAATAAAAAAACATGGAGGAGAGCCGTGAACAGGTGCTGACCATGTGTACACAGTGTCAAGGCAGTAAAGTCACATACATACACGCTTTTGGACAAAACACAGCACAGGTCTTCAGGGTCATACATGTATCTGTCAGTCTGTCAGTTTGTGTGTTTGCATTGTGTGTATGTGGACCTCTAGTGGCGATGCGTGACCGAGTGAGATTGAAGAGGTTCTAAATTCCTACATTTCTATGGGGAGTCTTCTCAATTATTTACCTTCCTTGGTCTGTGCTTTTATTCTGAAACATTTTGGACAAAATCGTCTGATTTGTGAGTGTGTGGTGAATTATTCTGCTGCTTTCGTGGTGAATTCAGTTCAGTTGAACTTTGATATTAACTTTGTGCCGTTGCATCAAATGAAAACATCCTTGAAGCTGATGACATTTGAGGAAAGTGAGACATTATTAAGTTGTGTATGGACCACTGACCAGTTTGACTATAAAACTACTCCACAGGTGGTTGGAGTTGAAGGCACAAACAGGTTGAACTCTGTTATCTTATTCTCCCATCACTGTGTTCCTAATGTAAATATCCATGTGGCCCAGAGGCAGTTGAAGCAGCTATCAGTGGATATTGATGAAGAAGAACCAACAAAAGCATTCATCCCAAAAACACTGTGTGTGTCCTTTTATGCGTGATTGCATAGTTTATGTACATGCATCTATGCATTTGGGCAGCTGCTACCAAAAAGTCAGAGCATGTTAGATTATTAATACCCAGAGTTTTACACAGAGAGTTTTCACAGTCATTATGTCATGGTTAGAAATAAACCACCCTGGTTTCAGGAGGTATTAGTTTGTGTGTCATTGTTTATCATAGTGCTTGTAAGGGCTGCATGTTGTCATATAAAAATTATAAACCAACCCGATGGACATACAATGCACTGTTCCTGGTGAAACCAGAAGAGTGTGATTTCTTTATTGCTGTATATCTGTCAGGTTTCGCCCTGGGAGCCAGGGCGGTTTTATCTTGTTTTTAGTGTTTCCTGTTTCCTGTTAATGCTTGAGTTTCCGGTTGTTCACTGTTTTTCCTCTTGTTTCAGGTGTCTTGACTTCCCTCTCCTTGTGTGCTCCTCCCACCTCCTGATTACCCTCCCTCCCTTAATGTGTTTCACCTGTGTGTAATTGTCTCCCCTCCTCCTGATGTATTGAGTCCCTGTCCTCCCTGCACTCATCGCCAGATTGTCTTGTGTGTTCCTTGTGTTCTTACCAAGCTTTCCAGTGTTTCTTTGTGGTGCTTGTTATTCTGATTGTTTGACCTCAGCCTGGATTTTTTGGATTTTGAGTTTGCCTTCTCCCTGTTGTACCTCTGCCTTATTGGACTGACTTCACGTGTATCGAACCTGGACTGATTAAACCGTTTTTTGGTTATCTCAAACTCTGACCCTGCGCCTGTGTCCAATCCACTACTTACCCAGCCTATCATCCTGGGCTCTTTAAAAGGCTGAATAAACTAGCAGCGTAAAAAGATCAAATTTGGACTGAAAAGAAAAAAAACAAAAAACGAGAGAATGAACACTGCAAGTCTGCAGTCATGCTACTGTCATGTCGACATGCTGACATGCCCACAGTGACAACCCACAGAGCCATGCTACCTGCATGACCAATAATAAGAAATCTGCCTGAGAGTGTAAGAGGTAATAATGACTGTAATTGTGACAAAGAATAAAACAGAGTGAGAAAGAAATTGATGATTGCACTAGATAACAAATCTGACACATCACTTCACAAAGTGGAGGTTTCGAGGTGGAGGTTCTGAAACTGAATGGCATTATTAGTGAAATCCAGTTTTTGGGTTGGGTTTTTCAGTGAAAATTCCAATGCCACGTCGGCATGCTCACTTAAGGACATAAGGAGGCTTGTCAGTAGATTTGTCTTAGTGAAGTACTTTGACTTATGTTGAAAAATAGTTTAATACATACCAATTAGAAAACACAGCCCCCTCCCTACTGAAGAGCATTAAATGTAAAGATAAATTATAAATTAAAAATGAAATATAGCACAGGTTTTGCCAGTTTTTTTTTGTTTCTATTTGTGTTTCTGATCACGTTATATGTAAAAATGTGCATAAAGGTGACACAAACTTTCTAAGATCAAATCTAACATAAAATGGTTCTAAGATCAAAATTACAAAATAAATGATTTCAATATTATCTTAATCTTTCATTCATTTTCCCTCCCTAACTTGTTGCCCAACATTGTTGTCAAAGGCTGCATGGAAATAAAAAAACAACATTCACAAAAAC
Organism: Toxotes jaculatrix; assembly: GCF_017976425.1. NCBI lineage: Eukaryota > Metazoa > Chordata > Actinopteri > Toxotidae > Toxotes > Toxotes jaculatrix. The sequence continues at coordinate 12,513,344 of NC_054395.1, read as the reverse complement.
CCCCCTTTCCATTCATGTTTTCATTGTGTGAATCATAAGAGCAGACAACACTGGTGCCTTATTAACTGTGGATTACTGTCCTTAAATTTATTTCACCTCTGGACACCACCTCTGTGCAGCAGTAGATTTCTAAATGCTCTGAATACAGGGTGATAATCTCCAGTTATGTTTGAGGATCAGTGACTCAGTGTGGGAACTCACTGGCTCAGCTGCACACTTCCCCAGTGCTTATAACACTGTTTGTTAGAGAGAGCAGAGGAGGCTTCCTAAAACAGGAGATTTACAGGAGATAACAGGAGATAAGAAATTGAGAAGACAAGAGGTAACAATGACTTCAGCATGCAAGCTAATGTACAGAGCCTGTATATAGCATGTCCTGATATATGAGGATGAATTTCATCCCCCACCTCCTCTAAAATCAACTGCAATGCGACACTGAGGTGGGTGGAGATGTGAGTTGCTGCTGACTGAAAATGAAACTGAAAGTGTAGCTGTCTCTGACAAGAAAGACAGAAGCACTTCCATGTGAGTTACATGCAACTGAAGGATTTTCTCTTAACTGGTAAGATTAATGTCATTTTACATGATTATATATGTAAATATCTGTTTATCCAAGCCTTTGTATCAAGTTACGCATCAAGGCCAAGGTCCACATATTATGCTAGAATTTATTAATCATTAACCTTCTATAAAGGCTAACCTCCTTGACTTTAACCAGAGTCTCTTTATGTATGTGCGTCAGAGGAACTAAATGCATTTTCCTTTTTTTCATAGTATTTCTACTGTGGTTGGTGAGAGAAAGAAATAAGCCAGTGTGGAGAGAGCCCGCTTTAAAGTCTGCTGTGTGCTCTAGAGGAGGTGGTGGAAGCAGGCTGTGTGTCAAAAGCAATGCCATCCAGAAAATACAAAGAATGTGATTTAAGCAAAGAAACTCTAAACTCTATAACCCGGTGACAAAGACAAGGAGCCAGAAATAATGTAATTCTGTTACTAAGGAACAAGATACAACCCTTGCATTCAGCTTTACGAGGGAGTGAGGCTAAAATCAACATGTCGGAGGAACAGGCCGTGGTCACAGGAGCTGACAAGTAAGTGGAACTTTGTATTTCAGTCGGCTCATTTTCACCTCACCCAGGAAGTGAACGTCAAATCACACAATGTACACCATGTGCACTACTCTCTTAATACTGAGTAATACAGTATACAAACATGTTAAGAAAGTTATAATAATGTTGAGAATATTTAAAAAATATATTTCAAAATCTGTCTTAAAGTCCACCTGGGAATGGAAGACCAGTCTCTCCTGCACCCAGCGATGTTTCCATGAAAAGTGACAGGTCCAAGGGAGAGCCCCTCAACTTCAGTAACGTAATACCAGGGTAAGATATTTTGGTAACATTTGGTGCTTTAATACAGTGAGATACAAAGACAATGAGAAAATAAGCGATGTGAGAAGACTGATTCTGAAATACAGAAATTTTGTAAGTTCTACTTTGAGGCTCACAAAAAGTTTGTAAAGAAAAAATCTTGAATTATGAATAGTTTTCAATTGTTTATAATGGTGCATATGTATACCTACTTTCAATTCAAAAGAAACAAAAATGACTTGGAACCCTATCACTTTATATGCAAACAGACTGTTTCATTTATCGCTTACATTTTTCAACTGTATCTGTGTGTATAAAAAGCAAAACTATTTTTTCAGGTTGATCTGTTCCATAATATTTTAAGCGACTGTCACTAAAGATTTGCAAATTATTATAGGTACCTGCAATTTATTTTAATATTCTGAGTTTCTGGCAGGTTGCAATGAAATAATCCGATTTTGCTCCAAAATTTCCACAAGAAAATGTCCAAAATTTAGTCGTTTAAAGAGCTGGTGTGATTTAAAAAATATTTTAAAATCTGTCTTAAAGTCCACCTGGGAATGGAAGACCAGTCTCTCCTGCACCCAGCAACGTTTCCATGAGAAGTGACAGGTCCAAGGGAGAGCCCCTCAACTTCAGTAACGTAACACCAAGGTAAGATATTTTGGTAACATTTGGTGCTTTAATACAGTGAGACACAAAGACAATGAGAAAATAAACTGACCCTGGCATAGAGAATTTTTGGAAGTTCTACTCTGAAACTCACCAATAATGTTGAAGATATTTAAAAAAAAAAAAAAATCTGTCTTGAAGTCCACCTGGGAATGGAAGACCAGTCTCTCCTGCACCCAGCAATGTTTCAATGAAAAGTGACCGGTCCAAGGGAGAACCCCTCAACTTCAGTAACGTAACACCAAGGTAAGATATTTTGGTAACATTTGGTGCTTTAATACAGTGAGATACAAAGACAATGAGAAAATAAACTGAACAGACTGAATCTGACATAGAGAGATTTTGTAAATTCTACTTTGAGGCTCACCAATAATGTTGAGGATATTTAAAAAATATTTCAAAATCTGTCTTAAAGTTCATCTGGGAATGGAAGACCAGCCTCTCCTGCACCCAGCGATATTTCCATGAAAAGTGACAGGTCCATGGGAGAACCCCTCAACTTCAGTAACGTAATACCAGGGTAAGATATTTTGGTAAAATATGTTGCTTTAATACAGTGAGATACAAAGACAATGAGAAAATAAGCGATGTGAGAGGACTGATTCTGAAATACAGAAATTTTGTAAGTTCTACTTTGAGGCTCACAAAAAGTTTGTAAAGAAAAAATCTTGAATTATGAATAGTTTTCAATTGTTTATAATGGTGCATATGTATACCTACTTTCAATTCAAAAGAAACAAAAATGACTTGGAACCCTATCACTTTACATACAAACAGACTGTTTCATTTATCGCTTACATTTTTCAACTTTATCTCTGTGTATAAAAAGGCAAAACTATTTTTTCAGGTTGATCTGTTCCATAATATTTTAAGCGACTGTCACTAAAGATTTGCAAATTATTATAGGTACCTGCAATTTATTTTAATATTCTGAGTTTCTGGCAGGTTGCAATGAAATAATCCGATTTTGCTCCAAAATTTCCACAAGAAAATGTCCAAAATTTAGCTGTTTAAAGAGCTGGTGTGATTTAAAAAATATTTTAAAATCTGTCTTAAAGTCCACCTGGGAATGGAAGACCAGTCTCTCCTGCACCCAGCGACGTTTCCATGAGAAGTGACAGGTCCAAGGGAGAGCCCCTCAACTTCAGTAATGTAACACCAGGGTAAGATATTTTGGTAACATTTGGTGCTTTAATACAGTGAGACACAAAGACAATGAGAAAATAAACTGACCCTGGCATAGAGAATTTTTGGAAGTTCTACTCTGAAGCTCACCAATAATGTTGAAGATATTTAAAAAAAAAAAAAAATCTGTCTTGAAGTCCACCTGGGAATGGAAGACCAGTCTCTCCTGCACCCAGCGATGTTTCAATGAAAAGTGACCGGTCCAAGGGAGAACCCCTCAACTTCAGTAACGTAACACCAAGGTAAGATATTTTGGTAACATTTGGTGCTTTAATACAGTGAGATACAAAGACAATGACAAAATAAACTGAACAGACTGAATCTGACATAGAGAGATTTTGTAAATTCTACTTTGAGGCTCACCAATAATGTTGAGGATATTTAAAAAATATTTCAAAATCTGTCTTAAAGTTCATCTGGGAATGGAAGACCAGCCTCTCCTGCACCCAGCGATATTTCCATGAAAAGTGACAGGTCCATGGGAGAACCCCTCAACTTCAGTAACGTAATACCAGCGTAAGATATTTTGGTAAAATATGTTGCTTTAATACAGTGAGATACAAAGACAATGAGAAAATAAGCGATGTGAGAGGACTGATTCTGAAATACAGAAATTTTGTAAGTTCTACTTTGAGGCTCACAAAAAGTTTGTAAAGAAAAAATCTTGAATTATGAATAGTTTTCAATTGTTTATAATGGTGCATATGTATACCTACTTTCAATTCAAAAGAAACAAAAATGACTTGGAACCCTATCACTTTACATACAAACAGACTGTTTCATTTATCGCTTACATTTTTCAACTTTATCTCTGTGTATAAAAAGCAAAACTATTTTTTCAGGTTGATCTGTTCCATAATATTTTAAGCGACTGTCACTAAAGATTTGCAAATTATTATAGGTACCTGCAATTTATTTTAATATTCTGAGTTTCTGGCAGGTTGCAATGAAATAATCCGATTTTGCTCCAAAATTTCCACAAGAAAATGTCCAAAATTTAGCCGTTTAAAGAGCTGGTGTGATTTAAAAAATATTTTAAAATCTGTCTTAAAGTCCACCTGGGAATGGAAGACCAGTCTCTCCTGCACCCAGCGACGTTTCCATGAGAAGTGACAGGTCCAAGGGAGAGCCCCTCAACTTCAGTAATGTAACACCAAGGTAAGATATTTTGGTAACATTTGGTGCTTTAATACAGTGAGACACAAAGACAATGACAAAATAAACTGACCCTGGCATAGAGAATTTTTGGAAGTTCTACTCTGAAGCTCACCAATAATGTTGAAGATATTAAAAAAAAAAAAAAAATCTGTCTTGAAGTCCACCTGGGAATGGAAGACCAGTCTCTCCTGCACCCAGCGATGTTTCAATGAAAAGTGACCGGTCCAAGGGAGAACCCCTCAACTTCAGTAACGTAACACCAAGGTAAGATATTTTGGTAACATTTGGTGCTTTAATACAGTGAGATACAAAGACAATGAGAAAATAAACTGAACAGACTGAATCTGACATAGAGAGATTTTGTAAATTCTACTTTGAGGCTCACCAATAATGTTGAGGATATTTAAAAAATATTTCAAAATCTGTCTTAAAGTTCATCTGGGAATGGAAGACCAGCCTCTCCTGCACCCAGCAATATTTCCATGAAAAGTGACAGGTCCAGGGGAGAACCCCTCAACAATACTGAGCCAAGGTACGGAAAACAATGTCAAACATGAGTTCTGTGTTCACAAAACCTTAGCACTGAACAATGAAATAGCGAAATGTTTTGTTTGTTTTGCAGCCCTGTCCAGCCACAAAGACCACAGCCCAGCAGTGCTAACACAAAAAGCAGCCAGTCTGAGGATGATCCTCTCAACCGCAACAAACATTCAGGTACTCAAACAAACCTGCATCTAACAAAGGAATTAAAATTTCATAACACATTCATAGTCAAGTTTAAACATTATAAAGGAATTTTCCTCTCTGGACTTTCACTGAAGGTATCACACATCATGACAGTCACATGACACTATATTGTTCCTTATATTGTAGACTGTAGCTTTCATTTGCTAATAATCTGTATATCAGTTTTAAAGCATGAACAGAAACAATACGTTGCCAGGCAGAGAAAGAGACTTTCTCCAGGACACCATTACACCACTTGTTTGTAAAAGGGACAAAAAGTAAGTGTCGGGTTCATAGATGAATCAGCTGGAGGAGGTTTTCAGAGCTTTGCAAACCAAAGGTTTTTCTTATTAATGGTTTACATGTGAACTGGAACACACTAACAAAACATTTATTAACCATTAACAAAACCAAAAATGTTCAGAGAACTAAGACAAATACATAAAAACATATACATATGCAACAAATAAACATTTTCTTTGAAGTACAAGGCACATGCTGACACTGTATTATATAGATGGTTAACTTCACCCCTTAATTCCAAATTACTGCCATTACTACATTAAGTCTGTCTTTGCAGTGTAGATTAGATAGAATAATTTCTTCCATATTTTCTCACTTTAGAGAAAGATGCCAAACGGAAACTGAGAGATCACCTGAAGAAGAGAATCCTCAGTCAATATGAAGTGGAACTGAGAAAACATGAGACTGACACAGAACTCTACGAGATAAAATCTGACAAAAACAAGAAAGATGAACCAAAACCTCTTAAAAACTACAATGAAATATTTAAAGCTTCAGAGAAAGAGCGAACAGTGCTAATGAAGGGAGTGCCTGGTATTGGTAAAACATTTCAAACAAGGAGGTTCATGGTTGACTGGGCAAAAGAAAAAGCCAACAAAGACATAGACTTGATCGTGTCATTTCATTTCAGTGAACTGAATTCAAAAGGAGATCAAAGCATGGAAGATCTGCTTAATCATTTCTTCAGTGACACCGAACAAAGACTTCCCACCTTTGACAAGTGTAAAGTAGCTTTTGTCCTTGATGGCCTGGAAGAATGTCAGCTTCCTCTTGACTTTGAAAATAACCAGGACCTGACTGATATAAAAAAAGAAGCCTCCATGGATGTGCTGCTGACAAACCTGATCAAGGGGAATTTGCTTCACTCTGCTTGTCTCTGGATCATCTCTCAACCCTCAGGAGTTGACAAGATTCCTCCCAAATATATCCAGAAAGTGACAGAATGTCGAGGTAAGAAATCAAGACATTTTCCCAGCTCATGTTAGATTGTGTGATCTGTCTGTGTCATTATTTTTGTTAGATTCAGAAATATAATTTTAATTAGAAAATACTGCAAAAGCTGGTGTAAAATACTAAACATTGTTCTGTTCATTCAGAGAGCTCAAAGCGCCGGGAGAAGCTGGTATCAGACCTGAGGAAAAGATTTCTTACAGAATATACTCATGTTGAAGACATCAATCATCCTAACCAGAAAAACACAGAACACATCATTAGAAATGACAGCACTGGTGAGGTCAACAACAAAGAGAAACATGGGAAGACTGTGTCAAATTCAGTGACACAAGTGAATGCAATATCAGATATCTTCAAAGAAGGAGGAGGCCAAAAGATCAGAACTGTGCTCACTAAGGGAGAAACTGAGATTGGAAAATCTTTCCATGTGAGGAAATTCATTAAAGAGTGGGCTGAAAATGAGAAACATTCAGGTTTCTGGAATATGGTCACCAGCTTATCCATCTTATGGAGCAAACCCAGTGTTGAAGAAGTTTTATTTCCACTTGACTTCTCCAAGCTTGTTATGATAAAAGAGGAAGTCAGTTTGGTGGGACTTCTTAATCATTTGTTTAAGGAAACCCAAAAATCTGTAATATCTGACTATGCACACTTCAAAGTTTTATTTGTCTTGGATGGATTGGACACTGACCAACTTCCTCTTGACTTTGAGAAGAGCGACATCTTGACGGATGTCAGACAGCCAGCCTCAGTGGGCGTGCTACTGACCAACCTCATCAAAGGAAACCTGCTCCCTTCTGCCCGGCTCTGGATCACCTCCCGAACTTCACCTCCTGAACGGCTGCCTGATAGCTCATTTGATAGGGTGACAGAAATACGAGGTAAGCTCCTAAAAACAGATGAAAACTGTCAAAGCTTCATAAATAACAGTAGAACCACACTCAGGCATGTTTACAGCAGGGCTGGGCTATATGGAATTTATTAATGTAATTTTTTATTTTTGCATAATGTGTAAAATGTGTATCATGGAAATTAAGGTTTTTAAAGAGGCATAAAAAGTTTATTTTTAATCTAAAAGAAATGTAGGTGATAGCTGCCTTGTGTCACAACAGTCCTGTAAACTATGATATAATTAGTTACACTGTGCACCATAGATATATTAAGAACTGGATACTACGTCCAAAGGAATTTTTATTCCAATGAAATGGTGAAAAAGTCTTGGCCATGTCTTCACAGGCCCTTAGACCATAGAACACATAACTCTTCTGGACTTTCCAAATCATTTTGGACTTGAAGGATCAAATAGATAATTGACTGATATTAAAAAGAAAATAAAGCAGCTCACAGCCCCCTGCAGATATTAGGCTGAAGATATTATCTTTTGGCCCTAAAATGTGTATCAATATCAATGGAGCAACACCAGCCTGACAAGTATGTACTGACAGGAGAAAGCCCCTAAATAATTTGTATTAAATCATTTTTTGAGACAGTTAAATGTACAAAGACTGAGTGTACACTCTGGCACTCGAACTCGAACTGACACATGACAGGCTTGTGAACAAATGACAAACATAAACAATCATTTTCTTATAAGTGCAAGTCACATGCTGACACTGTATTATATAGATGCATTAACTCCACTCCTGAATCCAAAATAACTGCCATTACTACATTAAGTCTGTCTTTTAAGTGTCTGAATAATTTCTTCCATATTTTCTCACTTTAGAGAAAGATGCCAAACAGAAACTGAGAGATCACCTGAAGGAGAGAATCCTCAGTCAATATGAAGAGAAACTGAAAAAACATAAGATTGACACAGAACTCTACGAGATAAAATCTGTCAGAGACAAGGAAGATGAAGAAAAACTTGTTAAAAGCTACAATGAAATATTTAAAGCTTCAGAGAAAGAGCGAACAGTGCTAATGAAGGGAGTGCCTGGTATTGGGAAAACATTTCAAACAAGGAGGTTCATGGTTGACTGGGCAAAAGGAAACTCCAACAAAGACATAGACTTGATCGTGTCATTTCATTTCAGTGAGCTGAATTCAAAAGGAGTTGAAAGCATGGAAGATCTGCTTAATCATTTCTTCAGTGATGCCAAACAACAAAGACTTCCCACCTTTGACAAGTGTAAAGTAGCTTTTGTCCTTGATGGCCTGGAAGAATGTCAGCTTCCTCTTAACTTAAATAACCAGGACCTGACTAATATAAAAGACAAAGCCTCCATGGATGTGCTGCTGACAAACCTCATCAAGGGGAATTTGCTTCCCTTTGCTCGTCTCTGGATCATCTCTCAACCCTCAGGAGTTGACAAGATTCCTCCTGAATATATCCAGAAAGTGACAGAATGTCGAGGTAAGAAAGAGATTCACACTAACACTGAATTTTTAAATGATACATACACTCAAAACAGACACAGTGTCCTCATGACAGAGGTCAGAGATATGGTAGAACGCCTTTTTGGAAGTGCACACACTTCCAAAAAGTCAGAGCAGTGATTACCTGACTATGATGTCAGTGTGATTTTAATCAAATTGAAATAAAGCATAGAGGAAAAAAACAACTACATCCATTATGATTCCATGGAATAGTTTTGTGAAGAATATTTTACAAGCACAAAATATCACATACAGTAAGCTTATAATTTATTTGTGAACTCAAGCATGTCAGCAACACAGGACAATAAAGTTAAAATGTTCTTTTGATCTGCACTACCACTCTCATATTACCTATGATGAGGTGGCTGAATTTGACCGACCACAGGGCATGATTAAAGAGATGATGAGACAAAATCAAAATGATAGTACCACTTTCTAATAATGCTCTGTAAAGGGTTCTGAAGTTGTAACAAACAACTTCAAGCTTTCATTTGCTAATAATCTGTAGATCAATTTTAAGGCATGAACAGGAACAATACTTGGGCTGCAAGGCAAAGAAAGAGACTTCCACCAGGACACCATTACACCACTTGTTTGTAAAAGGGGCCAAAAGCAAGTGTCGGATTAAAAGATGAACCAGCTGGAGGAGGTTTTCAGAGCTTTGCAACTCAAAAGTTTTTTTTATTAATGGTTTACATGTGATCTGTAACAAATTAGCAACATATTTATTAACCATTAACAAACCCATTAGTTTGAAATACTAGAATGTTCATGGTGTAGGCGTCATTAAATAGTTGATCCTAATTATAAGATATAATTTTCTTCTTTGGTCCAGTTAGATTCATAAATATAGACACATGAAAGAAACTCCATTGCACAATATGCCTGATTTTCAGTGACTGGCCTAGGTTCAAAGTTAACAATGTTCAAATTGTAATTAACAGTTTAATGAAGAAAAAAGATGTAATTTTGCAGCTAGAGTTCCTGAATTTTAGTTGATAAGTGGAGAAATGGATCCAACTTAGAGCACTGGATGCAACAAAAATGTTTATTCTATTCAAATTTGAATGATTGTAAGTTTGCTATCAGGGGAAATGTAAAGAGAACTAAGAAAATTACATAAAAACATACATATACATATACAACACATAAACAATCATTTTCTTTGAAGTACAAGGCACATGCTGACACTGCATTATGTAGATGCCTTAACTTTTATTACTGCCATTACTACAGTAACTCTGTCTTTGAAGTCTCTGAATAATTTCTTCCATATTATCTCACTTTAGAGAAAGACACCAAACAGAAACTGAGAAAACACCTGAAGGAGAGAATCCTCAGTCATTATGAAGAGGAACTGAGAAAACATGAGACTGACACAGAACTCTACGAGATAAAATCTGACAAAGACAAGGAAGATGAAGAAAAACTTGTTAAAAACTACAATGAAATATTTAAAGCTTCAGAGAAAGAGCGAACAGTGCTAATGAAGGGAGTGCCTGGTATTGGGAAAACATTTCAAACAAGGAGGTTCATGGTTGACTGGGCAAAAGGAAACTCCAACCAAGACATAGACTTGATCGTGTCATTTCATTTCAGTGAGCTGAATTCAAAAGGAGTTCAAAGCATGGAAGATCTGCTTAATCATTTCTTCAGTAATTCCAAACAACGAGGACTTCCCACCTTTGACAAGTGTAAAGTAGCTTTTGTCCTTGATGGTCTGGAAGAACGTCAGCTTGCTCTAGACTTTGAAAATAACCAGGACCTGACTGATATAAAAGAAAAAGCCTCCATGGATGTGCTGCTGACAAACCTCATCAAGGGGAGTTTGCTTCCCTCTGCTCGTCTCTGGATCATCTCTCAACCCTCAGGAGTTGACAAGATTCCTCCTGAATATATCCAGAAAGTGACAGAATGTCGAGGTAAGAAATCAGGACATTATCACATTGTCACACATTCAATCGTGTGATCTTTCTTGGTCATTTTTTTTTTTTGATTGAAAAGTGTCATTTTAATTAGAAAATACTGCAAAAGCTGGTACCATATACTAAATATTGTTCTGTTCATTCAGAGGGCACAAAGCGCCGGGAGAAGCTGGTATCAGACCTGAAGGAAAAATTTCGTAATGAATATACTCACGTTGGAGACATCAATCATCCTAACCAGAAAAACACAGAACACATCATTAGAAATGTCAGCACTGGTGAGGTCAACGACGAAGAGAAACATGGGAAGACTGTGTCAAATTCAGTGACACAAGTGAATGCAATATCAGATATCTTCAAAGAAGGAAGAGGACAAAAGATCAGAACTGTGCTCACTAAGGGAGAAACTGAGATTGGAAAATCTTTCCATGTGAGGAAATTCATTAAAGAGTGGGCTGAAAATGAGAAACATTCAGGTTTCTGGAATATGGTCACCAGCTTATCCATCTTATGGAGCAAACCCAGTGTTGAAGAAGTTTTATTTCCACTTGACTTCTCCAAGCTTGTTATGATAAAAGAGGAAGTCAGTTTGGTGGGACTTCTTAATCATTTGTTTGAGGAAACCCAAAAATCTGTAATATCTGACTATGCACACTTCAAAGTTTTATTTGTCTTGGATGGATTGGACACTGACCAACTTCCTCTTGACTTTGAGAAGAGCGACATCTTGACGGATGTCAGACAGCCAGCCTCAGTGGGCGTGCTACTGACCAACCTCATCAAAGGAAACCTGCTCCCTTCTGCCCGGCTCTGGATCACCTCCCGAACTTCACCTCCTGAACGGCTGCCTGATAGCTCATTTGATAGGGTGACAGAAATACGAGGTAAGCTCCTAAAAACAGATAAATCCCAGATAAATAACAGTACAACCACACCCAGGCATGTTTACAGTAGGGCTGGACTATATTGAATTTATTACATTAATGTTACTTTTTATTTTTGCATAATGTGTAAAATGTCTATATCATAAAAATTAAGTTTTTAAAAGACGCATACAAATTTTATTTCCAATCTAAAAGAAATGCAGGTGATTGCTGTCTTGTGTCACAACAGTCCTGTAAACTATGACGTAATTAGTAATAGTAATAGTAATTATTATAATAGTTTTAGTAATACTAATAATACTATGTCCAAATGAGTTTTTATTCCTATGAAATGGTGAAAAAGTCTTGGACATGTCTTCACAGGCCCATAGACCATAGACAATGTGCACTAGAGATCTTATGTAGCTGAGTTGGTTTAAGAGAGCCTGGTTGTCCAACACTTCCTATGGTCAAGCTGACTGACTTCCTGTTGTCTCCCTGCATAAAGGAATGGGGTAAAATAATTTAATCACATGGCTTTTCTGGAATTTCCAAATCTTTTTGGACTTGAAGGATCAAATAGATAATTGACTGATATCAAAAAGAAAATAAGGCAGCTCACAGCCCCCTGCAGATATTAGGCTGAAGTTTTGTCACAACACAAAAACAGAGAGAACAGAGAATATTAATTTCTACTTTTTGGCGTGTCTCTGTTGTAACTGACTATTAAGAGTTTTTATTTTTTGAATGTGCATCACAATGGCAGCCTTGCATAGGTCTTTTATTTCTGCTGCTCAACTATCTAGTCTAGTAAAACCTTGATATTTCAATCATGTTTTAGTTTTGTTGGCTCTTGATGCAACTGAAATTGTTTTCTGATTTGATGCCCTGTTGCCGAGCCCTAATTTAAAGTAAAGAGTAATTTCTAAGTAGTCTGTTATTACTTAACAATTATCTGACATTAGTTAAACTTTTTGTGCCCCTCCCCAAAACTAACAAGTAGCTACTGAGTTTTCATTGAAGAACTCAATTAGTTCACAATTAGAATGTTACCAGACATGAATGTCATAAAATCCAAACTAAATTAACTCTCTCTCAGACATAATTTGAAATGGTCTTAAATTTAGCCTGCTGTAACTTTGAATGTACAGAATCCATTCCCTTAGGTTCTATCCCAGAACTGAGAACAGTGGAGCTCAACTCTTTCTAAAAATGCCTTTAATAAGGCAGATTAGAGCACTAAAATTTACCATGTGTATCAATGGAGCATCACCAGCCTGATGAGTACTTACTGACGGGAGAACGCCCCCAAATAATTTGCATTAAATCATTTATTGAGACAGTTAAATGTACAAAGAATGAGTCTGCAGAATGAATTAACCACACTATGGTAATTTCTTTCAATACTAACTTGAAAATATTCGTAATATTTGTAATTTCTTACAGAGAAGCCTGATCTTGCAAGTCAACGGAAACTCAAATCTCATCTGAAGGAACAATTTACCCGGGTGTCTGAGGGGATCGATAAGCAGAAAACCTCTGCTCTTTTGAATGAGATCTACACAGATCTCTACATCATAGAGGGGGAGAGGGGAGAGGTTAATGCTCAGCATGAGTCAAGACAGGTGCAGGAAGCGAAATTCAAGCCAGTGAGAGAAGAAACACCCATTAAATACCATGACATCTTCAAACCTGCATCTGCTGAAAATAAACCCATTAGATCTGTGCTAACAATCGGAGTAGCAGGAATTGGAAAAACATTTGCATCAATGAAGTACATGCTGGACTGGGCGGAGGGCACGGCCAATGAAAACATATATTATACATTTCCACTTCCTTTCAGGGAGTTGAATTTGAGAAAAGAGAACGAACACAGTCTCGAAGAACTTATTCATCAGTTCTTCCCTCTTATGAAGACATCAGAAATAAAGGACTATGACAAGTACCAAATTCTGATTGTCCTGGATGGCCTTGATGAATGTCGTCTTGATCTTAACTTCAGTGAAAGTATGGATTGGACAGACGTGAGAGAGAAAACCTCAGTAAATGTTCTGCTAGCAAACCTCATCAAAGGAAACTTGCTTCCCAAAGCTCAAATTTGGATCACCTCCCGACCTGCAGCTTCCAATAATCTCCCCGCTGATAAAGTTGACCGGGTTACTGAGGTACGAGGATTCAGTGATGACCAGAAGGAGGAGTACTTCAGGAAGAGATTCAGTGACAAGGATTTGGCCGCGATAATCTTGTCACATGTCAAGAAATCAAGGAGCCTTTACATCATGTGTCACATCCCAGTTTTCTGTTGGATCACTTCAAAAGTTCTAGAAGACTTTGTGAGCCGAAACCAAGAGGAGGGGATGCCCAAGACCCTGACAGACATGTACATACACTTTCTTTTGCTGCAGTGCAGACAGGCTAATGTAAAGTATGGTGGAGAGGAGACAAGTGACAGTTCTGAGACAGATTCATGCTTGAATACATGGAACAAAGACACAATCCTATCTTTGGGAAAACTGGCTTTTGATGAGCTGGAGAAAGGAAACCCTCTCTTCACTGAAGAAAACTTGAAAGAGTGCGGCATTGACATAGAAAAAACTGCAGTCTTTTCAGGGTTATTCACTCGGATCACACGAGAAGGTTGTGGGCTTTACCAGAATAACTTTTTCTGCTTTGTCCATCTGAGCATTCAAGAGTTTCTGGCAGCGTTTCATGTCACTTACACATTCAATAACAAAGGTGAAAATCTACTGACCAAACCCGCTTCAGGTGCAGACTTGCCTGCATCAAACATCTACAAGACAGCAGTGGACAAGGCTTTAGAAAGCAAAAATGGAGACTGGGATCTGTTTCTCCGCTTCCTGCTTGGTCTCTCTCTGGAGACTAATCAAAACCTACTGCAAGAGCTGCTGCAAAAGACAGAATATAACAAGCAGAGAAACAAGGAAACAGTTGAGTACATCAAAGGGAAGATCAGTGAAGAGATCAGTGATGCAGATAAAAACCTCAACCTTTTCCACTGTTTGAATGAGCTGAATGACCACTCTCTTGTGAAAGAAGTCAAAAAGTACCTGCAATCAGAAACACAGTCCTTCGAAAATTTCTCTGCCTCCCAGTGGTCAGCTCTGACTTATGTGCTGCTGATATCAGATGAGAAACTTGATGTGTTTGATCTGAAAAAGTACCTGAAATCAGAGAAAGTTCTTCTGGGAATGTTGCCGGTGGTCAAAGTCTCCAAAACGACTTTGTAAGTATTTTAAACTTGCTTCAGTCCCTCCCTGCCTTTAGCTCCAGGTATATCCCCTTTAAGACAGGCTTGTTTTACAGCCTGATAGAAAATGCTGAAGTACAGCTATGCCTTAAAACAAAGGACATTTTGATTCTCGCCCATCCAATAATTATGTCCAGATTTTAGGGAGATAGAAGCACATCATTGAGTTAATCCTAGCATTGGTCTGATCCTGCCTGCCTCTAAACCCCACAAGTCCTTCCAGCCACATTTCTTCTTTTATGCATTTTCCAGATTCACCAGCTGACTCTGCTTTGCCAGAGACAGCCCTTGTGCATTTAGCGGCCTCTTCTTGCCTCTGATAGACTTTAAGCCACCATTTTCAAGACCCACTACTAATGCCCAACCATGTAGCTTAATGACCAGGACATAAAGGAAGTCATCCTCAGTTGCCATGTTGGCCCCTTGTTCTATGCCAAAATTGAACATTTGTAATCCTTTTTATCTGTCCACTTGGGTAAAGTATAAATCATGACCAGACCATAGCCAGTGAGCAGGGATCACAAGTTCAACACCACTAACACAATCCCTCACTTACTTCCCACTTACCATTTCCTGCTTGGTGCAAAGCAAGGTTCACGCCTGTCTTTGATGTTCCTAGCTTAACGGTGTAAGGAACAAGGGATCACAAAGTGACTCTTCCTTTTCCACAGCTGCTGTTTCTGGCTGAACTTTTGACAACAATTCTTTTCACAGGCTGAGTTGGTGTGAGCTCTCCGAGGAGTCCTGTAAAGGTCTAACATCCTCAGTCCTCAGTTCCGCATCCTCAAATCTCATGGAGCTGGACCTGAGTCATAATGACCTGCTGGATTCAGGTGTGGAGCTACTTGCTGATGGCCTGAAGAGTCTACACTGTAAACTGGAGATTCTGAAGTAAGTGTTCATTGCATTTACTGTACATTTCAACCATTAAAAGTTGAAACCTATGAGATTTAGGTAAACTTAAACAATGATCAATTTATTAAGTAGCAGAACGGGAATTATTTGGATGGGGTGGGGTTCCAACCCTGCCTGGTGCTGTTCATGGTTTCTTTGCACCCTCCCCTTGATTTAGAGTAGAACTGTAATAATAATACTTCACCTGATATCTGAATGTGAAAAGACTGAATTTTAGCTGTTTTGAACAGGTGGTCTTGGTGACTCATGTTCATGTGCTGATCAAAAGAGAGAATAGGATCAAATGTCACACCAAAATTCTTGGCTGTCAAACTAACAACTGACAACTAACAAGAGTTGTGGTTCCATACTCAAGGTGGTGTCTATGTCAAGCATTTGCCACTGACCAGAACCTCCATTTTTTCAGAATGAAGGAGCAGGGAATTATGGGGATATATTTATCACAATAGACAAACAGGCCTCTAATTCAGTAATGTGGGTATGATCATCAAAAGATCATCAAAGACAAACAAGAAAACTTTGTCAAGTGTTTGATGATTGTGTGTGTGTGTGTGTGTGTGTGTGTGTGTGTGTGTGTGTGTGTGTGTGTGTGTGTTTGTGCGCGTGTGCGTGTGTGTGTGTGTGTGTGGTCTGTAGGCTGTCAGGTTGTCAGGTGACAGAGAAAGGCTGCGCTGCCCTGGCCTCAGCTCTCAAGTCCAACACGGCTTCCCATCTGAAACAGTTGGATCTGAGTTACAATCACCCAGGAGACAAAGGGGAGAGGATGCTCTGTGCTCTAACTGAAGACCCAAATGCGAAGCTGAACACACTGAGGTATGTTAAGATTTGAGGGTGTGTGTTTATATGTGTACATTTGTAGTGACGTAGCTGGTTCTCCTAGAACAGGTAATATTGAAATTAAATCTACACTAAATCAAGATGTAATTGAGGCTTAAATCATGAATCACTTTGCTGATTTGATTCATGATGTTCAGTTCAGGTCAAAGATTTGTACTTACTGACATGTTCATCAAAAACTAAACTAAGTGGTTGCATCTGTTAAAATGCACGTCAATAGAAACTTCAGTAAGTGAATGCATCACTGTTTACATGGTTGATGATGATCAGTGCTGATTCAGACTGCCTTCAGTCCAGTTCTTTCAGTCGGGTGCCAGTCAAAGTTGTCATATTCAGTTCAGTACAAAATTAACCCATGCAAGCACTGTACAACTGTACTGCAAATACTCACAACACAACCAAATACAAAAACACACTGCAAGTAGCAAAGACAACAATGGAAGTGTTTCCAGGGAACAAAAAAAATGATGAACGCAGCTGCAGATATCTGCAATAATATCTGAATCATGATCATGATGATTTTAGCTCATTTTTCTATCACCTCTGACGAGTAGCTACTTCAGTAACTTCAAAAGTCACAAAGCATCGAACATTAAGCATGTCCTAGTCCAGTTCATCACTTTTTTGTGTACCCTACCCAGTTCTGAAACAAGTGTCAAATATCACTACTTTTCAAAAGATTGTACTGAAGTTGAAAATTCTTGTTTGTGACAATACTACTATCTTGATTTTGTACAGTTTGGACCATGGTGGAGCCCATAGGTTAAAGCCAGGACTGAAGAAATGTAAGTTTTTTTTTCCAAAATTATATTACTTCATTATAGCCTGAAACACTGAGCTGATGCATGATCATTTTGAAATGGGGGGGTCAGATAATATGCCTTTGCCATTAAATGTCACTGGTAGTTCAGGTTGTAATAATGTATTAATTTTTATGAGACATCTGAGACCATTTTTAAAAACTGTTGCACATTTTTGTCTTAAAGTAGGTGCAGGTTTTAAATCAACATACTGAATTATGTGTTGTTTTTCTCTCTGTTAGATGGTGCAGATCTGAAGTTTGATGAAAACACTGTAAGCAGGAGGCTTGTTCTTTCTGAAGGGAACAAAACAGTAAAAACTGTAAAGAAAGTGGAGGAGAAAGTTGTAAGACCTGAAAACGATGACAGGTTTAAGAGGACTCAGGTGTTTTGTGATGAGGGCCTGAAAGGCCTCTGCTACTGGGAGGTGGAGTGGAGAGGGACGGTTGGTATCGCAGTGTCATATAGAGATGTGAGTAGAAAGTGGGACAGTAGTGGTGGCCTAGGATGCAACAAAAACTCCTGGAGTCTGATCTGCTCAAAGGATGGATACACTGCCAGGCATGGAAACAAATCCAAAGATATTAAGAAGCCCCTTTGCCAAAAAATAGCACTGCTTCTGGATTGGGAAGCCGGTACTCTGCGTTATTACAGTGTCACAACAGGAAAGCTGAGCCTCATACACACCTTCCATGCCAAGTTCACAAAACCGCTCTTCCCAGGCTTCTGGTTTAAGAAGGGCTCTGTGACTTTGTGTGAGTTAGACTGAGTGATGACCTGATGCTCTACTTGACATTTTGATTTGCAAAAGCACAGCTCCATCATTTTGTGAAACATTATTAAGTTGTGTTGTTCTTCTTTTCATGTTCATACTATAAGTCGACATTAACAATGCAAAGGAGGAAGTGAAGTGAAACTACTGACATGTTCTTAATAATGTGATGAATAAAGAAAACTAATGTAGACTGTTGTAAAACTGAAAAATAAGTGTCTTTCCATGCAAAACATTGTCATTGTCAACATTTTGTCTTCACAAATAATATAAATTGTGTTCATGGTGTTGTAATCATTCTGATGCTTCAGAAGGCAGCTGACTCTTATATTTTTGTGAGCTGCTAAAAGCTGTGTACAATTTTTGAATACATTTAATGTTTTATTATTTTTTTATTTGCCTGAATAGATGAAAGTATTAAGGACTTTTTACCTAGAAGAGCAGAAGTTTCAGATGATTGATGGAAATTGTTTTATACTGTAGTTCACTGTATTTCAATGTTGGATGGACTGTAATGAAAATGGAAGTGTGCTACGCTAACCCAGACTCTGTTAGTGGAGAACCTGTGTTACAGCCGTAAGATGTTGCCTCAGTTTGTTTTGAAATGTTTATGTGAAGTCACTGGTACATAAAAATAATATGTAAAATATACTGATAGTTGAAATATGCTGACTTATGAGATTCTGCTTTATACAAAAAAACAAAAAACAAAAAACTTTTTCTCCAATATATATTGTTTTGCCTGGAAAATGTGCTGAATAACTAATGTTTGATCTGAACTCACTTTTATGCGTATTCATTATATACAAGTATACATATATGTATGTACACACGATGGTATTTGCCTTTGTAAAAAGTTTTTTTTCTTTCTCTCTTACTTTATTGTTATTTCTGATGTCTCTTTATTATTCTAATTTGTTATTTTTTGGTACTTTACTTTTTACTCTTTTAATTTTGTTGTTAAATTGTTATTAATATTTAAATTTCACTGTGTGTGTCTTACTGTGTGTCTGTATCAGAAATAGAATAAACAAAAAAAAAAAAAAGATTGTTAAGAATAAAGTTCATAGCTTGGTTACTTTCTCATCTTCATACTTAAGGTAACCATGCTCGATGGATTACTTCTGATTGTTTCAGACAGTTCCAGAACTAATCCAGTTTCAGACACAGTCTTCCCAGTTCAGATGACAGAATGCTATGGGGAGCTGATACTGGGCTGGGTCATACAGATGCCTTTAGTCCTCACTGTATCCTTCTCTGTCTCCTCATTTCTGCCGTCTCTTCTTGTGTCTGTCTTTCTTTAACTCCATCTTTATCTTTCTCACTTTGTGAATGTATTTATTCTGTAGCTTTGCTGGTGTTTTCCAAAGTTTCCTAAGTTTCCTTTCCAATCTGCAGATCAGCCTATTATATTTGATTACACAACAAATACTGCAAGCAAATGCATCTTCCTACGACACACACGAACGCACGCACACAGACTTTTAACTGTTGATCAAATGTCACAGGGTTACTAAGTGTGAGCGTGTGTGTGCCTAAGTGTGTATGTGTGTGTGAGAGGTTGCGTGCGCACCGACCGGAACTAATTGAGACGGGATAAGACACAGGTGTGTGTGGTGGCGGAAAAAGTTTAGTTTCCTTTGTCAGTGGGCACGTGCAGGGACGGGAAGCGGGGAGCAGCGGACAGGAGTAATAGCTGTGTACGAGTGCTGGTCAGACGGTCGCTGCGCAATCTTATTCTAAGAGCCGGTGAACAGCGTGAGAGGAACGCTTCGGCCGAATCGTGTGTGTCCGCTGCCGCGTGTGGGTCCAGGCCGCCGTCGCGCCATAGACGCACGGTGCGAGAGGGGGAAGCCTCGGATAAAAGTGGAGGGGTGGGGACGCGTTCCACCCCTCCTGCGTACCCCTCTATTTCTTTGAACATATTGGTAGCATTGACACAAACATGAGCACAAAGTAGCATTTAGTGACGCCGTGTTTCCTGTGATGATTTCCCCTTGTTCTTGAGGGTTTTTGATATTTTTGAGATTGATAAATTTGGCACCTCCGGGTTCAGTTATTTCCCTCCCAGCTATCATAGAAATCTTTGTGGATCGGGCCTTATTGTGTTTGGAGTGGGTTTATTTTTAATGGATTAGTTATGTAAATTCTTGAGTTGTGTTGTTCTTTTGAGTTTGTTGTTTTTTGTCCTTCTCATATATTTATATAATTTTGTTAGTACCCCCCACCCCCCCACATAAGGTTTATTGATTTTGTTTCTGGGACTGTATACATCATAGGAAGACTGATAGGTAGCTGACCTGCTGTCCAGGGGAACATCGACACTCCGTTTGGGCGAGTGGACAACCACGGGACGGGAATTTGACCCCACAGAGTACTCTTTTCTTTTTTCCTTTGTTTTTTGCCTACTTTTGTAATAAAAACATTTATATATTTTTAACTGAATCTTCCCCTGAGTTTTGTTGCCTTGATGTGTCTGCTCCCCACAGAGAAGAGTATTTCATACTGACACGGTCACTCCACTCGGTGACACAAACACTTCATATAAATGCCACATTTCATGTATTCATGTTTGTCTTTCACAGCCAAGAGTCTGCATGCATGTGTGTGAGCATCTGAATGTAGGCGGTAATGAATTTACATCTATGAAGGATGGACCTAAATGAAAGCCGGGGCGAGAGAAGGAGCAAAGGGAGGGGAAGACTGAGAACTGAAAGGAAATGTTCGGGACAATGTAGCAACCAGCACACTGAACGCCTCTTCGCACAAGCTGCCTCATTGTTTTTATAAACCTAATTCTTGACCAAATCTTTGAAGAGGCTGAAAAACTCACAATTAAGCATTTAGTTCTGGGCCCACATCACAGACCTCATAACAACAACAGACCTGTTTGATTCATTCGGGGCCTTTCCTGTTTCTCTTTCTTTCACTCTGTACCATTGATCTGCTGCTGCTAATTGACAACACATTCGAAGCGCCTCACACTCTTTCTGTCTCGCTCTGCCTCCGTCTCTGAAGATTTGTTTTGATTAGAAAGCTGCCTGTGCAAGCTCCGAGTTGAATGAATGAGTGTTTGTGTGGGTTTGCTGAATGGAGACAAGGGACTTTGTGTCCCTTTGTGTGAATGTCACTGCTTTTGAACTGAAGAACTTAGATTCCTCTGGCACTGATCAAAAATGTTTTGAAATCTCTGTATCAGATGGTTGTTTTTTTTTTTTTTTTAGTAATTTACATCTGTCAGCTAATGGAGAAGAGTAATAATTTTTGATTGGCTGATTTAGTAAGTAAGACCCCTCAGACATTTGGTTAATGCAGAAAGAAATACTCAGACCCATACAGATCTCTGTGGTTTCTTATGTTTCACTCTGGGTTTGCAGTTCTGACCAAAAGTTCATTAAATGGATACCAGTCCAGATGTACATCCTCTTATCCAGCTCTGAATCCGTTGGGAAAAATAAATCTCTCTAATATCCTAAAAATTGGTCACCAGTGCAGTTAATAATGAAAGCTCAAGACACGTGCCTGCATGAGTTTGACCAGTTAATTTTTGTGGTTTATATCAACTTATATCAGTTTATCATTAATGGTATGAATCCCCAACTGAATACAACATCAACAGGTGGAGCTCAGTGGTGGCCAATTTGATGAGCTCCTCTGATCTCTTTGAGGGTGGGCAGTTCAGTTCACTTACCTCTCTGAAGACAACTGATCTTTTTTGGAAGTTCTACAGTCAAAGTGCACAAACATGCAGCACCCCAAATATAATGGAAAATCAGTCTTTGTGCTCATGTTCGTGTCAAGACGTGGTCTAGTAAAAGTAAAGAATAGTATACCATGTACATTATATACTGGGTTAATGTTGTTGAGCCAAATGTTTGTTTAAAACTAAAAAATGTGTGAGGACTTATTTTGTGTTTTTACACCCACTTGTGCAAATTGAGGTAAGGACTGAAGATGTTTTTCAGAAACTAACTTTCCAGGAAGCTGATTTTAAGTGACCATCACGTGCCGAACAATGTGCTGAACACTTACTCTTAGCAGAAGCAAAGATTGTCCAAACTGTCTTCCCCTTTTTTAAAAATGTCCTCTGTATCAAGGTCTGCAACTTGGTCCTCACAGAGATACAAATGCAATAGCAGCATGCACACACGCAGACAGACGCACACAGAAATCTCAAACTTGATGGCTGAACAGTGGTTAGCAATCCTCAACCTCTGACTTTCCCATTGTGACTTCACTCACCTCCACGTTTTTCTGTCACAACTAAATATTTAAACTTTAACGTCTGTCTCAATATTAACCTGAATGTTCATTCAGAGCAACGATTTGTGACTTTACTGTGTGTTCTTCTTCCACGTCCTTTTTACGGGGCCCCAGCGCAAACCCCCATTCATCAGCAGGGTCAACTATGCGAAGCGTGCTTGATTTACATCGCCTGGCACATCAGACCTAGTTGAATAGTTCAAAAGGAAGCTGTAACGGTCCTGTGATTTAGTAAGGTGCAGTAAAGCGAGTGCAGCTCAAGTATTTAAAATATTTGCTCGCTGACAGTGTGTGAATGAATGAAAATGAGAGCTTTCAGCACCTTTCACTTCTACCACCTCATGCCTCTGCCCCGAAGCCTGGAAAGACAAAGTGAATTAGACTCTGATAGGTGCAGCTCTGCAGGTATCACATGTTTGTGTGTTAATGTGTGTGTGTGAGTGTGTATGTAGCTCTAGGCTCCAAAGTGTTAAGTCATCTAGTACTTTGGCTAAAAGAAGTAACAGATTATGTGTTTGTCTGTGTGAGTTGTAGTAGCCCGGTTTGTACTTGAGTTGTGTGTGTGTGTGTGTTTGTCTGTGTGTGTGTCTGTATTCCAGCTGTCATTTAATCCATCCATCCTCAGGTTGCACCGCTCCCACCCTGCGCGTCCACTCTGCCTCTCACGGACCAATCACATTTCACATTCCTCCACCTTCCCAGGATCCTGGGGACCCAGGGTGCACGGCTGCAGGGCGTTACTATGGCACCGGGGTGATGAGGTCACCCCCCTTTGGTACTTCAGTGATTAGATGAGAACTGATGGGGTGAAATAGGAAGGGATAAAGACGAAGAAAGAGCAGCAAGATTATTGAGACACTTGCACATGTTTATACTTTTTAAGTCTCAAGAAAGAAGAATTACATCACTGCCACCATGTGTTCAGTGTCCTGTTGTACTGCAGTGGAACAGATGTCAGGGTTAGAGCTAGTTTTTTTAAATGTCTTGCAGCTTTAACATTTTTTTAAACTTCTTCCTCTCAGGTTATCTATCTTTCCCCATTCTTATGTAAATTAGATTTAATACATAGGTACTGACTTTGTTTTTAACACATTCAACTTTCATTTGATTTTTCCTTCATGTAGCGAGGCAAAAGTCTTCTTGAGGTCATAAAAATTCATATTTCTAACTCCAACCCCATCCATCCATCCATCCATCCATCCATCCATCCATCCATCCATCAGGCCTCCAATGTCTTCAGGGTTTGCCCCAGGGTCTCCTCATTATGGCCACAGGGAACAATCCAGGGGTCATCCTGATCAGATGCTGAACCACCTCGACTGGCTGCTTTTTAATCTTAAAGAGCAGCTGCGCTAATCTGAGCACTAAAATCCGACTTCCTCTCTCTGTCCCTACATATTGCTAACTACTTTTTGAGGTTGAGGCCCTGGGTAAATTTGAAGGGCTAGGGAAGAGTCAGATAAATCTTTTCTGCCTCTGCTCTCCTTGTTCTGTGCTATTCTGATAAAAGCTTCTAGTCTCTGATGTCTCTATTTCCTCATTTTTCTTCTGTCAGACACATGGGTGGTGAAGTCTGCCTGCATCTGTTTGTTACATGACCCTCTTGATTTCTTGCGCTGCTGGATTTTTATAGGCTCATCATACATATTTAATGTCTGCAATGATAAATTGTGATAGACTCACGATACCACACTTGCATCTGCTTCTCTCATCTCTCCCATTGTCTCTCTCATACTCTACTCATTTGTATTTTTTCCTTCCGCATCCTGTTTTCTGTGTAGATTTATAACAGAGGTTATCACGGAGCCAACATGTGTTTCCATGAATCGGCTCCCCCTTTTATGTGAAGCACATGCTAAGAACATAAAGCAGTAACCTTTTCTTTATGATCCACCATTGGCCTGGTTTCTCTCTCTCTCGCTCCACACATGTACAAACACACAAATACACACACACACACACACACACACACACACAAGCACAGTTGCTGAGGTACAGAGTGCAGGCAGTCAAGATGGAGATGAGAGTCGAAGAGTGCTGAGGAATATATGACCAGGTCTGTCACTACAAATCCACACTTAAACACACCGTTACAAACACGCACACACACAATTGTTTTTAAGAATTTGGATTGATCTTTTAAAAAGAAACAAGTGAAGGAACCCACAGTTCATGTTCAAGAAAGAATGTGCCCTAGGAGGTCCTCAGTGTATACATAAAGATAACAAAAAACAATGGTGACTCTCAGGGAGATTATATTTGAGGAGCAAGGCTGGGATGAATCCTTACGTGCATGCAGAAGTGTCAAAATGTCATATTTATATATATGTTTTGAACTTAACTACTCTGATTCCCTTTGTTGTGACTGGCTTCATTTCATCCAGATATCTCAAACAAGTCTTACCACTGACAAACTGACCAACACAACTGTCTCGTGGGGACAGACGTGGTGTACAGTCTTGCCAAGGACAGGAAAACCTGGAAAGAGCTTATTGTAAAGTTATGTCTCTGTCACTGAGGAGAAAAGAGGTGAAGGAAAACACATGCTGCATGATTTTCCTAAACTACACAACTGTACAGTGCAAGCTCTAATCAGCCTTGGACCAGGTTTAGCCTCCATTATGTTGTCGTGTACAAATTTTAGATAGAACCAGATGTGAACGCTGTGAGTCATAGGTTTGTATGTGGAGATTTCTGCATTAATAATAATCGCATACTTTTGATCCTCAAAAAAGTTTTGTTCTTCTTCCCCTCTGTTAGATCAGAGGATGTCAGCAACACAGTGGATTTAGAAGCAGCAAATTGATCATCCCGGTCAAGTGCAGGACTTTTGATAAGTGTTTCCTCTTTTATATGAATGATGTGTTTTTGTCCTTGATGAATGATGGGAGAATAGTGGGTTTGCACTTATTTACAGTTTTATCTTTAAGAGGAGGAATATGGTCATTTCAAAGTTGTTTTAATTACACGTTATCTTTTAAGTGTTGACTGTCAGTAAAAATGTCCAATCTGTTTTGGGTTCTGTTTCCATGCGTTAAATACAGAAAATGTGATGTGACTGTGGTGAACTTTGAACGCCATGACAAAACTGTACTGACTAACAGAAAGTCATACAACTAATTACTTCTACTGTTGTGTAATTAGTAACATAATGTGAATATCTTCACAACAAGTAATAAGTTTGTGTGTAATTGCCTGACATTGCTGGTGACATGAGGTACCCAGTCTTGAGCTTTACCCCCCTCTCTGCTCCAGTTTAACATGATGTGAGTGTTCTTGAACTGTAATCACCCATTGTTGATGTCAAAATGAGCTTCTCTCATTTGGCCTGAGTCTTTGTCCAGGGATAACTGAGGCCAAGTCAAAACAGAGACAGAGAGATCTTGAACCGATGTCAACCGCAAAACCAAACAATTCAATAGTGGTTTTAAACCAACATCTAACATCTAACAGTAATTTTTCAAGAGAGTGGAGACAGTGCATGCTGTGATTGTGATGCAATGCCTTTAGCTTATTTGTGTTAGCCTTGGGTCCGATATACGAGTCAAGAACACAGACGGTATCAGAGACCAGACCAAAATAAAATTTGGTTGGAGACAAAGAAAAATCCACAACATCTAGATATGGCCTTCACCCTGTTGAGTTGTTGAGTCTTAAACATGCATTCAGTTTCAGTTATCTGTCTTGATATCAGCTTATTTGCATGACCATACACTGATAGAGTCACAGTCCGGATGGGTGTGTGATGTGGGCAATCAGCGCTTTGCACTGTGTGTGAGTGTCCTTGTTTCCTACAGGTCACATCAGACTTAACAACTACAGTGTTTCTGTGGCTGATGCTCTGATTCGTGGAGGCTCCTTCCTTTTTTTCCTACACACACACACACACACACACACACACACACACACACGCACACACACACACACACACACACACACACACACAGAGGGTAGTGTTGATTACCCGTGTCCAAACACAGCATGTGCGATGAGGGTAGCCTGCAGCCTGCAGGTAAGGAGTAATTGGTTCCAGATTTTGTGTGTGTGTGTGTGTGTGTGTGTGGTGTGTGTGCGTGTGTGTGTGTGTGGTGTGTGTGCGTGCGTGTGTGTGTGTGTGTGTGTGTGTGTGTGTGTGTGTGTGTGTGTGTGTGTGTGTGTCTGTATTGGCATCTGTGTCTGCTGGTCAAAAGTGCAACAAGAATTAGCACTTTATTAATACAGGTATAGTGGAGGCTGATAGGGACATGTAACAATGACTGATAACTTCTTTTTTCCTTCCTTTCTTGATTGTTATACTCTCGCCTTCTTTCCTTCGTTTTTCTCTTCATGTTTTCTTCCTTTTCTTTTACCATTGTACCCATTCTTTATCATGTTGTACCTCTGCCGTTCCATCCTCATGCCCTCTGTCTCTATAAATCTGTTGGTGCTACTGTACTTGGCTTTCTTTGTACATTTCCTACATTTTGTACAGTCTAGTCAGCACGGGAGACACTAACAGTTTATAATACTTATTACTGTATTGTCTTATTCCCTTACCTTCTCACTACACACACGGTGGAAATTTTTCCACACGTTACATTAAACCCACTCCCTCTCTTTGCTAAATGTGACCCATCATGCAGTCAAACCAGAAAACCTTGACTGTGTTGATCTCATACACTGGACCATATATTTAAATTCCAAACCTGTCACTTAAGGAATCATATTTGACTTGACCCAGACTTTAAACTGACCCTTTTTCCTTCTGTTAAACTGTGACCTTTGGGCCTGTGGATACACACGTGTCAAAACAACATTTATCACCTCTGAAACGGCTGCTATTCCCCCGGTGCTGTCCTCGTTTCTTTTCACTCCTTACTCCTGCCTTCATCTGCTCTCTCGTCCCCTGTGGATTTTTTTTCTGTCTTTTCAGCCCATTTCATCTACTTCTTCCCACTTTTGTCCTCCTCTCCCTTCTTGGTCTTCTTCAATGCTTTCCCCAGACTGCCACAACAAACCTCAGTCAGTGTCTTGAACTTTTTTTTTTTATGAGAGCATGACTTATGACTTATTATTTAAGTAATATTTTTCTGGGAGTCCCCCCCCCCCCCCTTCATGAAAATCTTTTGGCTGTCTGTGAGGTCTTAATGCATTTACATATGTTTGTTTAGAAGAAAGCAGCAATAGCCACTATGGCTAAACTGAGCATCACACACAAATCCAGACTTCATTATGAGGAACTCCAAAGATTAAGACTTAAATATGAAGACTTGATTATTATGGACACAGATTACAGTCCAATGCTGCTTTTGATTTTTCACTGGTCATCTGCTCCTCTTGTTTTCCTCTTCTGCTTCTTCTCTCCTCCCATCCCCCATCCATCTTTTTCATTTCTTCCGTTGAGCCTTTCCTTCTCCACTCTCTTCACAATCCTCTTATTTTCCATTTTCCTTTTTATATTTCCTTCTTTCTGTTAATTTCTCTTCCTTTCTGTTTTGTTTCACTGTCCCCCCCTTCTCCTCCTCTGCCGTAGAAAGATGGATCATGGGGTGATAAATCAGAAGAAGTGAAGTGGTGTGGAAGAACAGTGTTGAGGGTCAGCGCCTTGGGAACCCTGCTTTGTTTAACTCCCATTGGGACTTCCAGATTCAATATACCATCAACAGTACTCTGTCTTTTTTGTCTCTTAGTCTGTCTCTCCTCAGCCTTTATACAAGTTCTCCTTTCTCTCTTTGGCTGCTTTTGGATTTTATAGTTAATGGCTTTGTGCAGAGCTCAAAGATGTGAGAGCTGCAGCATCAGCCGAAGACCATTTTACTGGAAAAGGATGGTTTGATTGAATTATAGAGACCTGTTGGATAAAGGTTGTTGTTCAAATTCACTTCATTCCAGCAAGAATTTGACAGACAGTGAAGTGTAGGACGAGGCCAAAATCAACATCAGCTCATGTCGAGCACAAAATTTTATGAGCAGGACATAAAGACGCTGTAAAAGTTACTGTTGGCAGCTGTGCATGAGTACAAACATATCTGTTCCTCTTTCAAACTGGTGCTTGTTTTCTAAGGTGGTGCTTATTGATTTGCTGTTTTTTCTTTTTCTTTTTTTTACAGATTGCAAGGAATCAAATAGATGAGAGGAAGCTGTGTGTTGTGCTGTCTTAATTCAGAAAGACGTGGACACAGACTATACATATATAAATATAAATCAAGTCTGGGACTCAAACATCTCATGTGGGAGAGAGCAATGTTGTAGGAATGAGGCTACCACAAGGAATGTTGCAAGAAATGGACCAGTTAGCTCTTTATTTCAAAATTGTGCAAGGAAGTGGAGTGTATTACAAAAAACACCCTGGAGATGTTGAAGGAAGGCAGAACCACGAGAGCAGTTTTGCAGAGAGCACTTTGACTTCAAAAGCATGCAATTGGCCTTGCCTCCTACATCCTATATAAACCATCCAAACAAATGAAAAAATAACAGCCAGTTTTCATTTGCAGTGTAATTTTGTTTCTATAAAATTCTCCTCAAAACTTAAGATGTTGCAGAACATATCTCAGAATGCCACAAGCTAGTAGTAATGACAGATTTCATAGCTCTACATGAATATCTTTCCCAGATGATGATTATAGACTTTAGCTGTACAGTAAATAGAAAAGGAAAATCTGGAAAAATGCTTATGATGTCGAAAAAAACTTGCAGTTATTTAAAGGTGTTTGAATCAAGCGGTGAACAAGAAGTGAACTTACACATAACATAAATTAAGACATGTAAGGTAAATCAATAATCTAACAAATTCTGCTTACAAGAAAAGTATTCATGTAATAAATCACAATAAAAGAACCATACAAGTTTGTGATAAATGTGTAGATATTTAAATTGAAGTTGACCTGCATAAAACCCCTGCATAAAAACAGCAGCAGCTTCGTATTTCCAACCTAAGTTCGCTGCCTTTTGGGGCATAAATCAGCTAAACTAATCACTGATTCGGGATGCTGGACTGAAATCCCACAAAACAGTTTCCAAACCCCCACCCCCACCCCACAGGACAGAATATATGCCCAAGGAAGGATTATCATGTTTCTGAAAGTGTGATTTATGTTCACACAATAAAAATCACTCCCATTCTCTGACACACCTGCAGGCTTCATGCAGCAGTGGGTGCTGTGGATGGTTTGGCTGTGAGACAGAAAGAGAGAGAGAGAGAGAGAGCATCTGGACTGTACAGTACAGTATATGCCTGCAGGATACAGCAGCAGGTCAGGTATTTTCATTTATGTCCAAAGAAAAGGAAAACATACAGAGTCTGATCCTTCTGTGGAGGACATTGATGGAAAGATTACAGTTTGTGTAAATTCAGAACCTCAGAAGAATCTGCCAGGCTTATAAAAAGAGCTGTGAGACTATCCTGCTCCTCTTGAACACAAATAAACACTCGGGGGGCTTTCTGCCCATCTGCAGGGTTGTGTATATATATATATATATAAATGCTGGTAAGAGCTTAAAGGCAAATACCAGCTGAACTCAGAAAGGCACATACCAGCTTTGAAATGTGTTATTCCTGGGTCTTTGGGACAGACCATTCAGCCTCTGTGAACATGAACTTCTCTCCTCCAAAGCCACAAGCCAGAGAAGACGAGGGAAAAACATTTGTCTCCCATTTGACACTAAATGGGAGACTGACTCTGTGGGAAATACCTGTCTGAATTTTATATTCAGTTGCTCCTCTGACTATAGCTGTGCTTTCAATTTCCAAGATGGATCCTCAGACAATCATCCTGTAGTCCCTAACAGTTACTGTTGATTTTGAAAATTAAAAAGCTTTGGTCCCATTTGCATCGGAAGAACCATCCTCTGTTAGATTTCCAAAATTTTTGTCATATATTGTAAAATACAGCGTGAAATTCCCAAAATGACATTCAGGGGTTTGGGTGTAATTTGTATGGCTTGCAGATGCCCTGGCAATCTAGGCCAGGGGTGGGCAAACTGTTCCACAACAAACTGTGGGCAAACTGTTCCTTCAACCAATGAAGAGCACACAGTTTGACCAATCAACTGTCTGAAGACTGAGATCAGTTGATTAAATGAGTCAAGTCTGGTGTGCTGCTGCTTGGTTGGAACAAAAACCTGCAGCCACACCGGCCCTTTGTGGAACAGTTTGCCCACCCCTGGTCTAGGCAGTATGTAAGACTCAGTGATCCCATTCATTATGACTACTGGGTCATACCTTTGGTTGTGTGTATGTTTTCTTCCCTTGGCTTGAAAGTTTGCATAATGTGTGTCAGGTGAGGCCAACCACACACACGATTGAATATTTGTAGTTCTGACCTGCTGATGGCTTCTGTGTTCTTAGGAGATGATAGCTTTCTCCTGTTTTTGTTGATTTTCTGCTTAGTTTAGCTTCATTTACTTCTCTAGCCAGATTGGTTTGTTTGTTATTGTGGCCTTGGTCCACAGTGAAGCTGAATTACCATTTGCTGAAAACTGCAAAGTACGTTGTAAATGAAGCCAATAGTTTTCAACTACCTGTAAGCTGGTTCCTGTGGCTACGTGGGGAAGAAGGGTTACTCATGTTGTGTCTCGGCCACCCCTAAAAGGGACACAACACTGTGTTTCAGAATGTGAAAGTAGTTTATAGCTGGATTTTCTCTTGAAAGTCCAGCCATGGGAAACCTTACTGTGACAACAGACTCCCTGCTGAGCGGACCAAATCAAACAGCTCTGTTCCAACTATAGTATGTGTGTGTTTGCATGTGCAAGTATGTATATGTGTGTGTGTACGCTTCACACACCCTGGTCTGGATCATTTTTAACACGCATTCCTGCTGTGATCTGTGTATTGGCTGCAGGTTTGTACAAGAATACAGGATGAGAATCAATCTGGATCATCTGAGGCTACTGTGATATTCAGTCTTCGTAACACACAGTGGA